>NC_057718.1:96728905-96738397 GCF_004010195.1 Chiloscyllium plagiosum
TCACAAACACATGCACACACACTCTCTCTCTATCTCTCTCTCACACACACACACATGTCACAGGATCTCAGTCACACTCAGATGTAGTTAACATGAGTGCACACATACACAGCCAGTGTATTTGTGGACATGGACTCACAGCACACTTGCTCCCACACAGAAGGATATAGCACACTCTCACAGACACAAACACAGCACACACTCATTTACATTTCCACAAATAGAAACGTTCACAGATGTACTCACACACACCATGCATACATGCACACACACACACACACACAGAAAACCAATATTAACCCCCGCGAAGAAACAAACGTCAACATTAGATTTAACTGTTTCTTCAACAGAACTCTTGAATCATTGGCCAGTCCTGATCTGAAGTACATTTTTTCCCTTGACCCACCTAAAACTACTAAAATAAAATAAAAAACTGCAGGTGCTGGAGATTTATGAGAAACATAAAAATGAAAGTCGCTGGAGAAACACAGCAGGTTTGGCAGCATCTGTGGAGAGAAATGTGACACCTCATCAGGCACTTACTCTGTTTCTCTCTCCACAGATACTACCAGACCTGCTGAGCTTCTCCAGCAATCTCTGTTCTTGATGGGTTCACTTAAAACTACCTTATATTTTTGAGCCAACAAAGCTCAACCTTCTAGCCTATGGATGTAACCTGAAATATTTTAATTAGGCCATAAGTATATTTTAAAGGATGAATATAATAAACATTTATAAACATGGCTTTGCACAGTAGGATTTAAATATGTATTTGTACATCTCCTGAATTCAGTTACAAAGGCGTTGAATTTAATAATACCTTTAAGTGTGTTGAATATTTAAGAATTAGTTGCATTATATCAAAAAATTATTTTAATGCAAGAAAAGAAATTACAAAAATACCCAAAGACATGAGTTTGTTTGATAAAGAATACATTTCCGAAGAACTTTTAGGCCACGTTTGCAATTCTGCTTTCCCTGCTACAGGAAAGATGTTGTGAAACTTGAAAGAGTGCAGAAAAGATTTGCAGGGATGTTGCTGGAGTTGGGGTGGGGTTGTGGTGCAGGGGAGTGAAGAGCTATAAGGAGAGGCTGAATAGGTTGGGCAAATTTTCCCTGGAGCGTCAGAGGTTGAGGGGGTGACGTTATAGGAGTTTATAAAATCGTGAGGGGCATGGATAGGGTGAATAAATCATGAGGGGCATGGTAGGGTGAATAGCCAAGGATTTTATCCCCAGAGTAGGGGAGTCAAAAACGAGAGGGTATAAGTTTAGGGTGAGAGGAGAAAGATATAAAAGGGACCTAAGGGGCAACATTATCACGCAGAGGTGGTGTGTGTATGGAATGAACTGCCAGAGGAAGTGGTGGAGGCTGGTACAATTGCAACAGTTAAAAGGCATCTGGATGGGCATATGAATATGGGCTAAGTGCCGGTGAATGGAACTGGATTAAGTTAGGATATCTAGCCGGCATGGATGAGTTGGACCAGTGGGTCTGTTTTAGTGCTGTACATCTCTGTGACTCTATGGCATTGCCCCTTCAAACTTTCTCCATGCCTTCACATTTAAACATCAAGGTAATGTTCATTTGCAATCACTCAGTGGAAAACAGCACCATCTAATGGTGGACGTTATGCTCATTCAAGACAGTGACCAAAGCAAGGTTTGTTGATTTACCTTCTCTGAAAGGTGATTAATAGATTTTACATTGATGGGTTGTATTCATTTCCACCATTTTTCAATGAGGTGCATGGATGTTTTCAGTGTATAAATGAACCCGGAAACTCGTGCACAGCAGTGTAGTGTGCGGTGAGACTGCACAACACTCCACTGAATGCAATATATCCAATTTTTGTTTGCATTCCAGGGAAAACAGATCAGAACTGCGGTGGCAGTTGGACGAACACAGTTGTGGTCCTGAGATTCCTGCTTCACTCACCCATCTCGCTTCCTTATGATGCAGGTTTAAAACTGAGGAGGACTGTTACTGATTTAACAGGCAGGTGAGAGTGACAGGCAGCACTGGGACCTTCTACGTAGCCTGTGCCAACTGCTCAGACGCCAAGTACAATATCTACACGCATTTCAGTCGCATTTATTCTAGCTTCGCCACTGTAAGCGGCTGCACTCAGTTTCCTTCCAGGACTGCGAATGTTATCGCTCTGCAATTCAATAACGTCATCTCATGGTGTGTTCTGAAGGAGAAAGCAGCTCAGTTCATACCGCAGACATTCAGAAGGTCGCCAAAGAGACGGAAGACATAAGTCATTCTCTTCACGTCAGTCTCTGCGTGGAATGAAATAGTTGCACAACACTTCAGGGACTGGAGTTGTTCTGAATTCAAAGCCGTTCCTGTTCTAGTTCCACATGCTTCCTATTTTTGCACTGTATGAGAATGTGTTAGCGCCTGTCTGAGGATTCCAGCTCCTGCAACAACTCATTTCAGTTTGTGGCTTCAACCTCACCAAGAGCACTCATTCCTCACTTTGCCTGAAAGGGAGAAAGATCTGTAATCTCATCCCACACTGTCATTGCACTCTGTCAAAGGTCTGGTATTGACTCCATTGACACACGTCTCAGTGATTAGCACTGCTGCCTCACAGCGCCAGGGACCCGGGTTTGATCCCACACTCAGGTGACTTCCTGTGTGGAGTTTGCACGTTCTCCACTTGACTGCGTGAGCTTCCTCTGTGTGGTCTGATTTCCTCCCACAGTCCAAAGATCTGCAGAGCAGGGTGGATTGTTCATAGCGTTCAGGGATGTGTAGGTTAGGTGTATTAGTCAGGGGCATATCTAGGGGAATGGGTCTGGGTGGGATACTTGTCGGAGAGTTGGTTTGGACATGTTGGGCCAAATGGCCTATTTCCACACAGTAGGGATTCTATGTGGCCTTTCAGGCTAGGCCTCTGTGTTACAATTACAGAAAGTCAGCTAGTGAACAATAGAGCTGGAGCTGATCTTTACACACTGATGTAAACATTTATTTTTATTCATTCATAGGAAGAAGGTGTCACTGGCTAGGCCAGCATTTATTGCCTGGAGGTCAGTTAAGAGTCAATTGCATTGCTGTGGACCTGGAGTCACATGTAGGCCAGAACATGTCAGGCTAGCAGTTTCCTTCCCTAAAGGACATTAGTGAACTAGATGGGTTTTGTTTCCCCAATAAGTGGCAATGGTTTCATGGTCTTTAGGTTCTTAACTCCAGACATTCTTTGAACTCAAATTCCACCTTCTGCTGTGGCAAGATTTGAACCTCAGTCCCCAGAACGTTACCTGGCTCATTAGATGAGCAGTCCAGTGATAAATACCACAAGGACATTGCCTTTCCCTTTGTTTAGCAGCGATACACTTTACAAGCATGCATCTCTGAAACGACAGCAGGAACGCCAATGCCCGACATGTGCCTCCTCTAAGCGAGAGAGACAACTTACTTCAGGGACTGACTCTGAGCTGGCTGGCCACAGGCAGTGCACATGTAAATAAAATGTGGCTCGGATAGTGGCCTTAGTGCAGTTATTTCAATCTCCCTTCTTCCACCTTCACAATCTCTGTACGATCTTAAGTGTAGGAGCACGAGTGATTCCATTAGCTGTGTACAGTTAATTTATAGTTCACATACAATTCTAGTCCCCTGACCCCGCAACTCTCTGCCTGCTACATGCCAACAATGCTTGCCCGTGCCCTGCCCTTCAGTTCCAGTTAAAATTGGACCCATTGTTTCTCTAAAATACACACATCGGTATTAGCAGAATTACGCCACTCAGCCCTTCAAGACTATCCCACCATGTGACAGAGTCAAGGCTGATCAGGTTGCTCCACGTTCCCACCCACGCCTGACAACATTTCACACCTCTGCTCATCCAGAATCCATCCACCTCTGCCCTTAAAATATTCAGATACTCTCCAGAGCTGCAAACAGACCCCAATCCTCACTGATTTACTGACCAAACCCAGTCTAGAAGCATCCCACCCCGCCAAGGGAACATCACAGGGAGGGTTTTAATATTCATTCATGGGATGAGGGTGTCGTTGGCTCGGCCGGCATTTATTGCTCCATCTCCAACAGTTGAGAGTCGACCACGTGGCTGTGGGTCTGGAGTCACGTGTAGGCCAGACCAGGTAAGGATGGCACATTCCTTCCCAAAGGGCATTAGTGAACCTGATGGGCTTTCCCAACAATCAACAATGGCTTAGACATTGGGTGGCACGGTGGCTCAGTGGTTAGCACTGCTATCTCACAGCGCCAGGGACCGGGTTCAATTCCAGCCTCAGGCGACTGTTTGTGTGGAGTTTGCACATTCTCCTTGTGTCTGCGTGGGTTTCCTCCCACAATCCAAAGATGTGCAGGTTAGGTGAATTGGCCATACTAAATTGCCTATAGTGTTCAGGGATGTGTAGGTTAGGTGCATTGGACAGGAGTAAATGTAGAGTAGGAGTATGGGCTTGGATGGGATACTCTTCGGGGGGTCGGTGTGGACTTGTTGGGCCAAAGGGCCTGTTTCCACACTGTAGGGAATCTAAAAGTCATGGTCTGGAGTCTTCACCCCAAATGAGAGAGTATGACTGTAACTCTGTTTCTATCTCACAGACCGGAAGCAACTTTGAGGAATTTTGTCTTTCAAAGATGTGGGAATGTGCATTTATAGCATTTCTAGTTCTGGCCCACCCCACCTGGAAAAGCATTATCATAGAATCATATGGTGTGAAAGAGGGCCTTTGGCCAACTGGGGCTGTACTGCCAAAAATACATCCAGTCTACACTAGTCACACTTGCCAACGCTGGGCCCATAGTTTTGATTCAATGGCACTTCAAGTGGTCATCCAAGCACTTCTTAAAGGTTGTGAGATTTCCTGCCTTAACTCCCCTTCCAGGGAGCGTATTCCAGGCCCCCATTATCCTCCAAGTGAAAAACTATTTCCTCAAATCAACTCTAAATCTCCTGCCTTTCACCTTAAAATAACACTCCTTTGTTATTGACCCTTGACTAAGGGGAATAGTTGCTTTCTGTTCATTCTGTCCAAGCCCTTCATAATCTTATGCACCTCACTCAGGTCTTGTCTCAACCTTCTTTGTTCTTCAGAGAACAGCCTGAGCTTATCCAACCTCTCTCCATAGCTAAGGTGATCCATCCCAGGCAACACCTTGCCAGATCTCCTCTGCTCTCCCTCTCTCTCTCGTGCAATCACATCCTTCCTGTTATTGGTGACCAGGACTGCACACTGTAAACTAAAGCTCTGTACAGCCCCAGCATGACCTCCCTGTTCTTATAACCTGGGTTACAGCTGATGAAGTCAATTGCCCCATCTGCCTTGTTAACCACCTATTAGCTTGACCTTCAAACTTCAGGGATCTGTGGACACACACCCCAATATCCCTCTGAGCTTCCTGGTAAAGGTTTAAGGTGAGAGGGGGAAGATTTAAAAGGGACCTGAAAGGCAACTTTTTCACAGTGCGTATATGGAATGAGCTGCCAGAGGAAGTGATGGAGGCTGGTACAATTACATTTCAAAGGCATCTGGATAGGCACATGAATAGGAAGGCTTTAGAGGGTTATGGGACAAATGCTGGCAAATGGGGCTAAATTAATTTAGAATATCTGGCCGGCATGGTCGAGTTGGACCGAAAGATCTGTTTCCATGCTGTACACCTCTATGACTCTATGAATTTGAGAGATTTCAAACTATGTTCGTGTCATGTTGTCCATGCAGAAATATATACCAAATGGAAACATTTATTGAGGATTCTACCTGTACAATTATATAAAGGGATAGTGGCAAACCAATCAGAATGTGTGACAATTGTTTTCACTGTCATAATGATTTTGTCACTTCGATCACAAGCACATTTTGACAAGAGTCATTGACTTCATCTTAGTTCATGGAGGGAGAAAACTCTCCCTGTCAGAATTGAAATATCTCTTAAGCTGATCACATTATGTGTCATTTCCACCATACTACCTGCAAGAGTGGATTGCAATTCATGTGAAGAACATCTTAAAGTAGATTTTCTTTTGTTTTGCAACATAACGTGAAGGCATGGGTCCTCAAATTCACAAGGCTAATGATGAGGCTCACAGCACTGTTTGAAAGCTCAGTGGGTCCTGGTCTATTGCATATCACCCCAAGCCCAGTTCAAGGTGCCATACTCAGGATGAGGTCGAATGTAAGGCTGAGATAGTGAAGAAACTAAGCGTCATGAGGATGAGGCAGAAAAGTGAGGTTAAGGATTATCTGATCCTTCATGATCTTTTTGAATGGCAGAACAGACCTGATGGGCTGATTGGCCAACTTGTGCTGTTGTGTCTGTTGGAATATTGCGTGCAATTCTGGTCTCCTTCTTATCGGAAAGATGTTGTGAAACCTGAAAGGGTTCAGAAGAGATTTACAAGGATGTTGCCAGGGTGGGAGGGTTTGAGCTACAGGGAGAGGCTGAACAGGCTGGGGCTGTTTTCCCAGAGGAAGTGGTGGAGGCTGGTACAATTGCAACATTTAAGAGGCATTTGGATGGGTATATTAATAGGAAGGGTTTGGAGGGATATAGGCTGGGTGCTGGCAGTTGGGACTAGATTGGGTTGGGATATCTGGTCAGCATGAACGGGTTGGACCGAAGGGTCTGTTTCCATGCTGTACATCTCTCTGACTCTCTGAGTCTATGTCTCATGGATTACAATCCTCTTCTTACGACTGCAACACCAGTGAATGCATTCCTGTGCTGCTGGAAGAACTGGAAACCTCACTGAGGCATCAGTGTCAACTTAAACCTCTTCAGAGATCTTACAACTGTGGAGAGCTGTTTAATAGAATCCTCCTCTCCCATATACATGACATTACCCATTCCATTCCAAAAGACCAGGCAGTAGTCTGCAGGCATCCAGCACTCACCCCAAATTAAACCTGAACCATAAAGGGTTAATTAAGTTATAGAACAAACTGCAACTTCCTCCAGAGTATGGCAGCTTGAGGAAGGCAAAGTTAGAAGGCTCCTGCTAACAAGGGCTAATATCCATATTATCTCCTTTGAAGCGATCTGCAACATTGAAGCCATTCATTTCCTATCTACAGCCCTAAGATCCTGCCTGCTCTCTCAGGCAGACTTAGGAGATCCCTGACACTATTTCAAAGAAGGGTGAGGGATTTATTCCCAGTGTCCGAAATAATAATATTTCTCCATCTGGGTCAGAGAGACAGATTTGCTGATGGGTTTCACATTGCTGTTTGCAGGGCTTTGCTGTGCACAAACTGATTTCCTCATTACTTACATTGTTGGAGTACTACTCCTCGAAGGTACTTAAGCTGTTCTAAGGTCATAAAAGGTGCGATATGTAAAAATGCAGATCTGTCTTTGCTAAGAATGTAGCATCGGAACTTTTATACCTACAGGATGGTGGGAGTCTGGAACTCACTGCCTGAAAATGTGGTGGAGGCAGAAACGCTCATTATATTTAAGAGTAACTGTGTGCCAAAACATACAAGTTTATGAGCTAAGTGCTGGAAAATGGGATTGAAATAGTTAAATGGTTATTTTTGAGTGGTGTGCAGTCACAATAGCTGAAGGACCTTTTTCAGTGCTATAGGTGGTCAATATGATGGCTCAGCAGTTATCACTACTACTTCACAGTACCAGGTTCAATGCCAGCCTTGGGTAACTGCTGAGTTTGATTTATTGTTGTCACATGTACCAAGATACAGTGAAAAATGTTGTTTTGCGTGCTATGCAGGCAGATTGTACTGTACAAAGTGCATCAGGATAACAGAACAGAGCGCAGAATTAGGTGTAGAGAAAGTGCAGAGAGAGAGAGATCAGAATTAATATTTGAGACGTCCATTCAAACCTCTGATAGGTTCCCAGGTAAAGGGACGACTGGAAAGTGGGAAGCCTTCAAAAATGAGATAACAAATCCAGAAACAATATGCTCCTGTTAGGGTGACGGGCAAGGCTGGCAGGTGTAGGGAACGTTGGATGACTGGAGAAATCGAGATTTTGGTCAAGAAGAAGAAGGAAGCATATATCAGGTATAGACAGGAGAATCAAGTGAATCCTTAGAAGAGTATAAAGCCAGTAGGAGTATATTTAAGACTGAAATCAGGAGGGCAAAAAGGGGACATAAGGTAGCTTTGGCAAATAGGGTTAAGGAGAATCCAAAGAGGTTCTATAAATGCATTAAGACCAAAAAGGGTAACTAGGGAGAGAATAGGGCCCCTCAAAAATCAGCAACGCAGCCCATGTGTGGAGCAGCAGGAAATGAGGGAGATACTAAATGAGAATTTTGCATCAGTGTTTACTGTGGAGAAGGACATGGAAGATATAGAATGTGGGGAAATAGATGATGACATCTTGAAAAATATTGATATTACAGAGGAGGAGGTGCTGGGTGTCTTAAAACACACAAAGATAGATAAATCCCCAGAACCTGATCAGGTGTACCCAAGAACTCCATGGGAAGCTAGGGAAGTGATTGCTGGACCCCTTGCTGAGATATTTGTTTCATCGATAGTCACAGGTGAGGTGCCAGAAAATTGGACGTTGGCTAACGTGGTTTAAGAAAAGTGGTAAGGAAAATCCTGGGAACTATAGACCAGTGAGCCTGACATCAATATGGGGCAGGTTGTTGGAGGGAATCCTGAGGGACAGGATTTGGAAAGGCAAGGGATTAGTCAACATGGTTTTGTGCGTGGGAAATCATGTCTCACAAACGTTATTGAGTTTTTGAAGAAGTAACAAAGAGGATTGTTGAGGGCAGAGCAGTGGACATGATCTATATGGACTTCAGTAAAGCATTTGACAAGATTCCCCATGGGAGATTGGTTAGCAAGGTTAGATCTCATGGAATAGAGGGAGAACTACTCATTTGGATACAGAACTGGCTCAAAGGTAGAAGGCAGAGGGTGGTGGTGGATGGTTGCTTTTCAGACTGGAGGCCTGTGACCAGTGGAATGACACAAGGATCGGTGCTGGGTCCACTACTTTTTGTCATTAGATAAATGATTTGGATGTGAACATAGGAGATATAGCTACTAGGTTTGCAGATGACTCCAAAATTGGAAATGCAGTGGGCAGTGAAGAAGATTACCTCAGAGTACAATGGGATCATGATCAGATGGGCCAATGGGCTGAGGAGTGGCAGATGGAGTTTAATTTAGATAAATGTGAGGTGCTATATTTTGGAAAGGCAAATCAGGGCAGGACTTATACACTTAATGGTAAGGTGCTAGGGTGTGTTGCTGAACAAAGAGACCTTGGAGTGCAGGTTCATAGTGCCTTGAAAGTGGAGTGTCAGGTAGATGGGATAGTGAAGAAGGCATTTTTTTATGCTTTCCTTTATTGAGTACAGGATTTGGAAGTTCATATTGCGGCTGTACAGGACATTGGTTAGGCCACTGTTGGAATATTGCGTGCAATTCTGGTCTCCTTCCTATTGGAAAGATGTTGTGACACTTGAAAGGGTTCAGAAAAGATTTACAAGGATGTTGCCAGGGTTGGAGGATCTGAGCT
>NC_057718.1:96738863-96764348 GCF_004010195.1 Chiloscyllium plagiosum
ATGTTTTGGGCATAAGCCCTTCATCAGGAATGTGGGGTGGGGGAATGGCGCTGAGAATAAATTGGAGGGGGTGGGTTGGGGGGAAGGTAGCGAAAAAGTGATAGCTAGATGAAAGTGAGGGAGAAGGTGATAGGTCGGGAGGGTTGGAGCGGATTGATGGGAAAGGTGACGGACAGGTCAGGAGGACGGTGCTGAGTTGGAGGCTTGGGACTGGGATAATGTGGGGGGAGGGCCAATGAGGAAACTGTTGAAGTCCCCATTAATCCAGTGTGGTTGCAGGGTCCTAAGTCAAAACATGAGGCTTTTTTTCCTCCAGGCGTTGGGTGGTAAGAGTTTGGTGATGGAGGAGGCCCATGACCTGCAAACCCTTGGCGGAGTGGGAGGGGGAGTTGAAGTGTTCAGTCACGGGGTGGTGGGGTTGATTGGTGCTGGTGTCTCAGAGATGTTCTCTGAAATGATCTGCAAGAAGGCGTTCTGTCTCTTGGATGTAGAGGAGACCACATCAGGTGCAACGGATACAGTAGACAAGTGGTAGTTTGGCGCACCGACCTCTACACCGCTGAAGCCAGGCGCCAACTTGCAGACACCTCCTCTTACTGCCCCTTCGTCACAACCTCACCACCCATCACCAAACCATCATCTCCCAGACCATTCGCAACCTCATTACCACAGGGGATCTCCCATCCACAGCCTCCAACCTAACGGCCCAGAACCCTGCACCACCAGATTCTACCTCCTACCAAAGATTCACAAACCTGACTACCTCAGTTAACCCATTGTCTCAGCCTGTTCCTGTCACAATGAACTCATCTCTGCCTACCTCGACACCGTCCTGTCCCCCCTTAGTCCAGGAACTCCCCACCTATATTCAGGACACCACCCACATCTTTCAACTCCTCCAAGATATTCGTTTCCCCGGCCCCCAATACCTCATCTTCACCATGAACATCCATTCCCTGTTCACATCTACCCGCCATGACAAAGGTCTCTAAGCTCTCCGTTTCTTCCTCTCACGCCATCCCAACCAGTACCTTTCCACCGACACCCTCATCTGCCTGGCTGAACTGGTCCTCACCCTCAACAATTTTTCCTTCCCATCTCCCACTTCCTCCAAACCAAAGGGGTAGCCATGGGCCCCGCATGGGACCCAGCTATGCCTGCCTCTTTATCTGGTACGTGGAACAGTCTATCTTCCGCAGCTACACCAACACCATTCCCCACCTGTTCCTCTGCTACATCGATGACTTTATCTGCGCAACCTTGTGCTCCCGCGAGGAGGTTGATCAATTCATCAACTTCACCAACACATTCTGCTCCAACCTCAAATTCACGTGGACCATCTCTGATACCTTCCTCTCCTTCCTGGACCACTCCAACATCGTCTCTGGTGACCAACTAACCACATACATCTACTACAAGCCCACCAACTTTACCTAGACTACACCTCTTCTCACCCTACCTCTGGTAAAAATGCCATCCCTTATTCCCAATTCCTCTGCCTCCACCACATCTGTTCCCAACATGTCCAATTCCTCCTTCTTCCAAGATCACAATTTCTCTTCACATGTGGTCATTGATGCCCTCCAGCGCACCTCCTCCACTTCTCGCACTACCGCCCTTGAACCCCACCCCTTCCAATTGCAACCAGGCAGAGCCCTCCTGGTCTTCACCTTCCAACCAACCTCCATATACATTGCATAATCCTCCGCCACCTCCATACAGACCCCACCAACAGAGATATATTTTCCTCCCCACCCCTATCCGGAGAGACCATTCCCTCAGCGACTCCCTCGTCATGTCCACGCCTCCCACCAGCCCACACCTCACTCCTGGCACCTTCCCCTGCCACCGCAGGAAGTGCAAAACCTGCACCTGCACCACTCCCCTCAGCTCTGTCGAAGGCCCCAAAGGATCCTTCCACATTCGACAGAAATTTACCTGTACCTCTACCAATGTCATCTACTGTATCCGTTGCACTCAATGTGGACTCCTTTACATCAGGGAGACAGGGTGCCTTCTTGAGGTTTGTTCCAGAGAACATCTCTGGGACACTCGTGCCCACCAACCCCACTGCCCCATGGCTGAACAGTTCAATTCCCCTCCCACTCCACCAAGGCCTTGCAGTCTTGAGCCTCCTCCATTGCCAAACCGTTACCACCCGATGCCTAGAGGAAGAACACCGTGGGCGGCACAGTGGCTCAGTGGTTAGCACCGCTGCCTCACAGCACCAGGATCCCAGGTTCGATTCCAACCTCGGGTGACTGTCTATGTGGAGTTTGCATGTTCTCCCCGTGTCTGCGTGGGTTTCTTCCCATAGTCACAAAGATGTGCAGGTCAGGTGAATTGGCCATGCTAAATTGCCCATAATGCTAGGTGCATTAGTCAGAGGGAAATGGGTCTGGATGGGTTACTCTTCGGTGGGTCAATGTGGACTGGTTGGGCTGAAGGGCCTGTTTCTATACTGTAGGGAATCTAATCTAATTAATATTCCACATTGGGACCCTACAACCATACGGGATCAATGTGGATTTTAACAGATTCCTCATTTTCCCTCCCCGACGTTATCCCAGTCCCAAGCCTCCAACTCGGCACCATGCCCGAAGCGTTGATTCTCCTGCTACTCGGATGCTGCCTGACCTGCTGTGCTTTTCCAGCACCACACCCTTGACATTGAATACAGGAGTTGGGAGGTCATGTTGCAGCTGTACAGGACATTGGTAGTCCACTTTGGAATATTGTGTGCAATTTTGGTCTCCCTCCTATTAGAAGGATGTTGTGAAACTTGAAAGGGTTCAGAAAGGATTTACAAGGATGGTGCAGGATTAGAGGGTTTGAGCTATAGGGAGAGGCTGAACAGGCTGGGGCTGTTTTCTCTGGAGCACCGGAGGATGAAAGGTGACCTTATAGGGGTTTATAAAATCATGAGGGGCATGGATAGGGTAAATAGACAAGGTCTTTTCTCTGGGTTGGATGACTCTGGGCAGTGATTCAGGATGAGAGGGAAAAGATTTAAAAGGGACCTAAGGGGCAACATTTTCACACAAAATGTGGTGCGCGTATGGAACGTACTGCCAGAGGAAGTGGTGGAGGCTGGTACAATGACAACATTTAAAAGGCATCTGGATGGGTATATGAATAGGAAGGCTTTAGAAGGATATGGGCCAAGTGCAGGAGAATTGGGCTAGATTAATTTAGGATATCTGGTCGGCAAGGACGGATTAGACCGAAGGGTCTGTTTCTGCGCTGTACATCTCTATAACTCTATGACTCTGTAACAGTGGGAAGAAGCTGTTCATGAATCTTGTGGAGTTTGCATCTTCTCTCAGTTCCTGCTGGGTGCTCTGGGTTTCCTCCCACAGTCCAAAGACTTCGAGGCTCGATGGATTGGCCATTGGAAATGCAGGGTTATGGGGTTAGGCTCTGGGTCTGGCCGCATGCTCTTCAGCGAGTCAGTCTTCAGAGACCTGATGGGCTGAAAGGCCTCTTTACACACTGTCGGGATTCTATGATTCTTAACTGCTTAGGCCAGTGAGCCATGCAAATAACAAAGAGCAATTCAGGTTGTCATGCTTTGTTCACAACGAGCAAAGCTCAGAGGGAAACAGTTTCCATTCTAAGCTAGGACATCATGGGTTTGAGTTCCACCTTAGTGAGTTGAGCACATGAACTCCACTGAAATTGTAAGTGCCGTGCTGAATTCTGAACTCTCAGAGACGCTGTCTTCCAGACCAGGCCTTCATCTGCCACCAAATCGATGTTAAAAATTTCCCAGAACTCACATAAGGGGATTGGATGTGTCCTGTCCAACATATATCCCTCAGGCTGAAAAACAGATGCTGTTGACTTCATCATTGTGTGCCGCACCTTGCTGTGTGTATTGTTGGCCGCCAAACACTTTGGGGTATTCTGAGGTCATGAAATACTTTTATTTCTTGTCTCTTCCGCTCTCTTCCAGATGATCTTATTCCACTGAGTTATCTCCACCACCCCGCAACAAGTTATTAATGCATCCCTTGCCCTTAATATCAAACATATGAAAATTCCTGAAAAGAGAGACATGTTGCTTTCCATCTCGTACCGTCAGGATGATCACTAGAATGCCAAACTCCCAACATTCACATTTGAAATCTGGCATTCTTGTGTTTGTCCGGATATGCATAAGACAAAAAAAGATTTGGCAACATGCCTCAATAGACCTCTGTGCTCCCAAGTAACTGGTTAAAAATTGGTTTAGTGCATGACGTAGCGTAATGGAGGAACTCAGTAGTAACTCCATAATTGCTGGAAATTCAATACCAAGCAAGGAAGCTTTCACACTTGCAAGAAATAGTTTGTTGACATAAGTGTTTGTGTTGTTTTTTTGAGTCAACTGTTAATTGTGAGAACAAAGTACTGATGGCCATCCTATGGTTTGGTTTTTTTTATTCATTCATTCACTAGGATGTGGGCATTGCTGGCTAGTCCAGCATCCTTTGCCCATTCCTAATTGTCCAGAGGGCAGTTAAGAGTCAACCTCATGGCTGTGGGTCCGGAGTCACATGCAGGCCAGACCAGGTAAGGATGGTAGTTTCCTTCCCTGAAGGACATTACTGAACCAGAAGGGTCTTTGGATTCATGGTCATCATTAGACTCTTTAATTCCAGATTTCTATTGAATTCAAATGCTAGCATCTGCCATGGCAGAACTTAAACCTGGCATCCCAGAACATTACTTGGGTCTCTGGATTAACAATCCAGCAATAATACAATCTGGCTGCTGTCTCCTCTATGGCTGTGTACAGGGCTATTCAGCTAATGACCAAATAGTTCCTGTTCTCAACTTTCATGCCCCTGAGAACACTCACTATTCCTCAAACCTACTGCTTAGACGTAAAGCACTTCAGGATGCTCCTGACTGTTAAAAGCTGTTAAATAAACACAGGTCTCCACTTTTTTATTGTCCTTAATCATAGATCTGTAATGAAGCTCCCCTATTTGATGTGATGAGCATGTACCTTTCAGAGGGCACATATTAAAGTGCCCTGGAGGCTCCCTGCCTCTATTCCTGAAGTCGATTTTCTGCTCCTCAGATGCTGCCTGAGCTGCTGAGCTTTTCCAGCACCACTCTAATCTAAAAAAAAGCCCTTCACTATTTGCCGCAAGATAATATTGTGGTCCAACATTCCATGACTCTGGCAGACAGAACACAGCAAGGTTCATATGGGATTAGTCATGTCTGCATAGCCTCCCAGTTGCCATCATCTGCAATATCGTCTGAAAGAACTCACCTCACTGTTTTATCAACATCCGCTGATACCGTATATACTCTGGTAAAAGTCAAAGGTGACCCCATATATTTGGCCAAAGGATCTTGAATTTTCCATTTATCTTGTGTAAAAGCCGACCCAAGTTCTGCACAGACAACACATCAACATTTGTGAGTCAAGGTGTTACCCTGTCCATAAATGTAAGGATGAGGAAATGAATTTTTGTTTCCCTGCTATTCTGTGACAATTCACACCAATTTGGCATGAAAGTTTAAGACGTAATAGGTCAGTCAGGTGACAACCTGCCTTTGCGTGCAGCTCAGCTGAGCCACGTTCCCCTGTAGCTCTCTAGTGGAGTACAGTCATATTACCCATAATTCATTGTGTTTCTTTTCTTTATTCATTTAGAGATCAATTGGGTTTCTGCTAATGATACAGTATTTTGGACTGTATATGAATTTCATCTCCTCTAAAGTAGTATCCATGTAATAGTCAACCCCATAAATTTAACCTTAAAAGAATCAGTCTAAAAAACTTGACATTTACACAAGTATATTTGGTACAGTTCACGATAAACAGAACAACACACCATTTTCACCATGTTTGGGGAGAGGATCAACTGAAAACTCAGATTTGCACAAGAAACCCAGGTGGTCTGGTAGCTCAGTGGTTAGCACTGCTGCCCCACAGCGCCTGGGACCTGGCTTTGATCCTACCTTTGGGTGTGAAGTTTGCACATTCTCCCTGTGTCTGTGTGGGTTTCCTCCCACAGTCCAAAGATGTACAGGTTAGGTAGAATGGCCATGCTAAAGTGCCCAGGGATGTGCAGGCTAGATGGATTAGTCATGGGGTTATGGGCATGGAGTGGGTTGGAAAGCTTTTAGGAGGGTAGTTGTGGAGTCAAATAGCCTCCTCTTGCACTGTAGAAATTCTATAAACTACGTTGCCATTTTGGCCAAAGTCATGTTTGGGATTGCACCAACATTATCAAATGCATGAGGCTGCCTGACGCATTGCTGTAAACTATTTGAGTGCCCCAAGTAGCATCATTTACCTCCATCAGCCCCAGCACTTGGCTCTTAAAGTACACTCAGGGTCTAATCCTTGCAAAGGTATGGGGTTAGATGTCCAGAACCTCCAAAATCTAATTGACTCCCAGATTACTGATCAGCTCCCTCGGACTTTGAGGTACCTCTTGTGCAGTATGAAGGTGCAGGCTTGCTTCAAAGTGAATTGAGCTGTTGCACCAACCATTACAGCGTGAAAGGAGGACCACTCCCTGAGCAGTGGGCACTGGCAGATGGGCCCAGCGGAACCCCACCTGCCCGCCTCCCCACGCCATTCCACGTTCCAAACCAGGGAAGGAATGATCCGTCGCTACTGATCGGCGGCTGTCAAGAGTCCATTTGCCCTGTGTGCTGCCTCTCAGCACATAATGGCTTCATTCAGCAACCTCTGATCGAGCCTGGAAAGTGTTGGTAAAATCCGACAGATTTCAGACAACCTTTCTGCACTTTGCACTGACACAGAGCTTTCTTGCTGTCTCTCTCTCTCTCTCTCTCTCCTCCTTGTTTCCACCTTCCATCTTCCCCCTCCCCACCCTGCCACAAACCCTTTATGTTTGCATTACAGATTTTGCCAGGGACAACATAAATATTCATCAGCTGATATTTGCAGTAGCCACAAAGCTATAAATGGGCTAGATTACCTTCCTGTATACACCGTTACATCTACAACAAGACAGCTTCTGGTCTTTGCTTTCAGCCAAATGACATTTTCCAAAACCTCCAAAGTACTCTCCAGGGTTTTTAAAATCAGCCAAGCTTTAATGTGCTAAGCAGAAATACTGTCTGCCTTTTATTTGTCTAGGGATTACAGGAAAATATATATTACTTCTCAAGTCTTTAAACTTATTCATGCCTTAACATAATAGGCCGAAGTGTTGGCAGGTCTGCTCCCTGCATCTCAGCACACTGCTTTTCTCATGCTCGTTACAACATTTTCTCCTTTGAAATAAAAATCAGCAAGATGTAAACCGCTGAGCCAAAAATAAAAACGCAAAGATATTTCAACCGTCTTGTTGCAGTCCACAGAAATGATTTTGTTTTAAAAAAAACAAAACACTCAACAGGATGCTTTTTCAAAAACACACAGCACTTGGCCTTTTAGCGTTCACTATTCACTAGATTGGCAGTGAAGCATTTTGGGCCATCCTGAGATTTTGCAAGGCGCTACATAAATGCAAGTCTTCTCTACTCCCAACTTTGGATCTGCCCACATCAGCAAAATCTAAAGAATCCAAGGTGTACCTTCCATAACTCATATACTGTTGTCAGCAGCAGGGTTCTGTAGAATTATTGAAATGCATGCATATGAATGCATGTTTTCCCTTTGCTAAATATTATTGTAATCGAATTGCAGTTTACCATGCAAATACTCCACCTGTTTTGTGAATTTATCGTAATGATATGAAATTTCTAAATGATCCAAATTAATGAGTTTGAGAAGCATTTGATGATGAACCCAGACTTCCAAGTCTCTCACTAACTTGACATTTCTGGTCCTATGTCTTTAACTTTGGCAGTCTAGCTCAAGTATGGTATTTGGTATGCTTATCTGTAGTGGTCAGTGCATTGAGTATAGGAGTTGGGAGGTCATGTTGTGGCTGTACAGGACATTGATTAGGCCACTTTTGGAATACTACTTTGATTCAGGTCTCCCAGCTGTAGGAAAGATATTGTGAAACTCAAAAGGGTTCAGAAAAGATTTACAAGGATGTTGCCAGGGTTGGAGGGTTTGAGCTATAAGGAAGAGGCTGAACAGGCTGAGTCTGTTTTCTCTGGAGCGTTGGAGGCTGAGGGTGACCTCATAGAGGTTTATAAAATCAGGAGGGGCATGGATAGGGTGAATAGTTGAGGGATTTTTCTCCCCGGGTAGAGGAGTCAAAAACTAGAGGGTATAGGTTTAAGGTGAGAGGGGAAAGATATAAAAGAGACCTAAGGGGCAACTTTTTCACACAGAGGGTGGTGTGTGTATGGAATGAGCTGCTTGAGGAAGTGGTGGAGGCTGGTAGAATTACAGCATTTAAAAGGCATTTGGATGGGTATATGCATAGGAAGGGTTTAGAGGAATATGGGCCAAGTGCTGGCAAATGGGATGAGATTAATTTAAGAATCAGGAGGGCATGGATGAGTTGGACTGAAGGGTCTGTTTCCATACTGTATATCTCTCTGACTCAATGGCTCTAAGCAGTCATTTCTAGTGCAGGGTATGATAAACTTTGTCAACTATGGGCGGCACAGTGGTTAGCACTGCTGCCTCACAGCGCCAGAGACCCAGGTTCAATTCCCGCTTCAGTCGACTGACTGTGTGGAGTTTGCACATTCTCCCCGCATCTGCGTGGGTTTCCTCTGGGTGCTCTGGTTTCCTCCCACAATCCAAAAATGTGCAGATCAGGTGAATTGGCCATGCTAAATTGCCCGTCGTGTTAGGTGCAGGGGCAAACATAGGGGAATGGGTCTGGGTGGGTGCGCTTCGGCGGGTCGGTGTGGACTTGTTGGGCCGAAGGGCCTGTTTCCACACTGTAAGTAATCTAATCTAAAAAAAACTGTTGTAGGGGAAGGCTTTACTGAGATCGTACTGAAGTAAGCTGTTGGGGTAGAGAAAAGACATAACTGATAGTTCTCTATACCCTGACCTGGGAATGCACACTTTGTGCTGGTCATCAGGTGCCCAAGTTAACTCACTCCCCTGTACTAACATCAGCAAATCTTGGTGAGCAATAAATTGATGGAGTCCTTAATATCATGGAATTGACTATTCAGTCAATGGGGAATTGATTCAGTGAATGAAATGCTCATTAAGTACAGTTGTGAATGTAGTTGAATGTATTACTGGGCTGTATCATGAGCGAAATATTGGCTCCAATCATTCTTTCTTCATTTTAAATCATGCCGACATTGTTTTTTACATTCAATAAAAGAATTCTGAGTAGACTGTTTACAAGATAGAACTTTAACGATGTAATTCTCTGTGTAATTATTAGGTACAGTGTAAGCACTTGGTCATGGCAAGGATAGATAAACATGACTCTTATAAATATCGCATCGGTATTTATGTATCTAGGCCATATGTCCTAATAACTGCTTGATTATATCTTCCAGCGGATCCCTTTAGGCAGCTCGCAAAAGGCAGACTCACCTGCTTTTCCAGCACCACTCTAATCTAGACTCCCTAAATAGCCAAGCTTGAAGAACTCAGTGCCCTGAGGGAAGGAATTCCAGGATTTTGACCCAGTGACAGTGAAAGAACGGCGATACATTTCCAAGTCAGGACAGTGAGTGACTTGGAGGGGAACTTGAAGTGGATGGTGTTCCCATGTAACTGCTGCCCTTGTCCTTCTAGATGGAAGTAGTCATTGGTTTGGAAGGTACTGCCTGAGGATCTTTGGTGAATTTCTACAGTGGATCTTGTAGGTGGTAAACACTGCTGCTACTGAGCATTGGTGGTGGAGGGACTAGATGCATACGGATGTGGTCCCAATGCTTTTTCCTGGATAGTGTCAAGCTTCTTGAGAGTTGTTGGGGCTGCACCCATCCAGCCAAGTGGGGAGTATTCCATCGCATTTCAGTTAGATGTGATTCCATGATTGGACAGTTCTTGCTAAACAATCCCAATTGTTCTAGGTATTGCGTTACCAATCTAACTACTGCCCCTTGGCATTCAATGATGTTACCATCACTGAAATTCCCACTATCAACATCCTCGGGCTATTATTGACCAGAAACTTAACTAGACTCATTACATAAACACAGCGCCTACAAAAGCAGGTCAGAAGCTAGGAATACTGCAGCAAGTAACTCACTCCCTGACTCCTCGAAGCCTGTCCACCAAGGCACAAGTCAGGAGTGTGATGGAATATTCTCCACTTGCCTGGATGGGTGCAGCCAAAACAACACTCAAGAAGCTTGACACCATCCAGGACAAAGCAGCCCGCTCGATTGGCACCACATCCACAAGTATCCACTCCCTCCACCACTGATGCTTAGTAGCAGCAGTGTGTACCACCTACAAGATGCACTGTAGAAATTCACCAAAGATCCTCAGACACCACTTTCCAAACCCATGACCACTTCCATCAAGAAGGACAAGGGCAGAAGGTACATGGGAACACCACCACCTTCAGGTTCCCTCCAAGCCCCTCACCATCCTGACTTGGAAATATATTGCTGTTCCTTCACTGCCGCTGGGTCAAGATCCTGGAATTCCCTCCCTAAGGGCATTGTGGGTCAACCCACAGCAGGAGGACTGCAGCGATTCAAGAAGGCAGCTCACCCCCACCTTCTCAAGGGGCAACTAGGGACGGGCAATAAATGCTGGGCCCAGCCAGTAACACCCACATCCCACAAAATGAATAATTTTTAAAAAAAGGTAAGGTGGTGAAGAGTGCATATAGAATGTTTCTTTTATTGAATGGAAAAGCAGGGACGTAATGCTGGACCTGTAGAAGATTTGGTTTGGAAATAGCTGGACTTTTGCAGAGAGTTCAGATCACCAGAACACGGAAGGACATAATTGCTTTAGAGAAGACACAGAGGAAAATTACAAGAATGTTGCCAGGGTTTGAAAAATTACAACTTAGTAAGATTAAATTTTGATACCTCAGTTCTTAAAGGAATAAGAAGGACATAGCATCTGTTAGAATGTTCCAAAATGCTTCACCACTACTTGTCATGGTTGCATTTGGCAGCAAATTTGCAATATTCCACAAATTCCAATAACAAAGGTAACATAAAGCATAGAATATCGAACGTTACAGCGCAGTTCAGGCCCTTCAGCCCTCGATGTTGTGCCGACCTGTGGAACCAATCTGAAGCCAATCTCACCTACACCATTCCATTTTCATCCATATGTCTATCCAATGACCATTTAAATGCCCTTAAAGTTGGTGAGTCTACTATTGTTGCTGGCAGGACATTCCATGCCCTTACTACTCTCTGAGTAAAGAACCTACCTCTGACATTAGATTAGATTAGATTAGATTACATTACAGCGTGGAAACAGGCTCTTCGGCCCAACAAGTCCACACCGACCCGCTGAAGCACAACCCACCCATGCCCCTACATTTACCCCTTACCTAACCCTATGGGCAATTTAGCATGGCCAATTCACCTGACCTGTACATCTTTGGACTGTGGGAGGAAACCGGAGCACCCGGAGGAAACCCACGCAGACACAGGGAGAATGTGCAAACTCCACACAGTCAGTCACCTGAGGCGGGAATTGAACCCAGGTCTCAGACGCTGTGAGGCAGCAGTGCTAACCACTGTGCCACCATGCCGCTCACATGTGTCCTATATTTATCACTCCTCAAGTTAAAGCTATGTGTCCTCATGCTAGCCATCATCATCTGAGGAAAAAGGCTCTCACTATCTACCCTATCTAACCCTCTGCTCATCTTGTGTGTCTCAATTAAGTCACCTCTCAGACTTCTTCTCTCTAACAGCCTCAAGTCCCTCAGCCTTTCCTCATCAGACCTTCCCTCCATACCAGGCAGCATCTTGGTATATCTCTACTGCACCCTTTCCAACGCTTCCACATCCTTCCTGTAACCAGATAATGAGCTTGGTGCCGATGGTTAGAATAGCTATTGGCCAGGACAGAGCAGCAGGATGTGTCTTCCTATTGCTCTACAATTAATATCAAATGGTGATTGGGTTCAGTTAGTTATTTAATCCAAAAGGCCTCGATTCTGACTCTCTCAGCAAGCCATGGGGATTTTCAGCTTGGCTTATAAATGGCGTGGGTGGGATATTTCAAGACTAAGGGGCATATTTTTAAGGTGAGAGAAGAAAAATTTGTATTGTCTCATTTTCAAACGAGCGTAGATCACAAGCAGGTTGGTCCAACCCATTCTAAAGGATGTGATGACGTGATCGATGCTGCTGCAGTGTCGGTGCTGGAAGGTGATCCTCACATTTCAATCCTTATCCTGTTAACTTTTAAAATGCAAAACTACAGAACATTGCACAACTGCATTTTTGTTTTCTATTCTGTAACATTTGGAAGCATTTAGGGCAGGTGTGTTTGCCTTCACAGCAAATGGATTGGAACACAGGAACAAGGATGTCTTTCTGCAATTGGATGTTACACTCCTTTCTGCAGACTAAAATGGGCATCACCATTGATGTTATGTCCCACAATCAGTGTGTCAGTATACTGTTGAGAATGACATTATCACCACATGATCACATATGAACTGAGCATACAAACAAAATCACAGACTCAGGCCACAATGTGCTACCTCTTGTATGATAGAATCCCTACAGCATGGAAACAAGCCATTCAACCCATCAAGCTCACACTGACCCTGCAAAGTGCATCCCACCCCATTCCTGCAGTTCCCATGGCTAATCCACCCAACCTACACATCTTTCGACTGGGAGGAAACCCATGCCAACGCAGGAAGAATGTGCAAACTCCACACAGATGGTCGCCCAAGGCTGTAACTGACCCCAGGTCCCTGGCACTGTGAGGTAGCAGTGCTAACCACTGAGCCACCATGCTGTCAGGAACTGAGTGGCTTAGGATTAGCCCAAGGACTGAAGTGGCTGTGACTGTAATGAATGTATACATGAGGAATTGTATTAATTATATTGACTCTTCCATTACCCTTTCACCAAGATCTTGTTCTACACTAAAAGAGCTATCATTGGTGTTTCTCCATCAGACACAAAAACACTGCTTGTGGCAAGATCCACGATATGGTGATAGATCAACCACAATCACCAATTTAGTATGCCAGAGGACAAGCCTGATTTCTATGTGAGGTCAAATTCTGACTGAAACAGAAATTGTTGGAGAAACTCAGCAGGTCTGGCAGCATGTTAGGCGCGAGAAAGCAGAGCTAACGTTGTTGGAGAGCAGAGTGGAAATTCGTTGAGGTGGGCACTCTTGGAGGAGATGTGGCACTGAGTTAAACATGAAGCAAAAAAAAAACAAAGACATGCAGGCACCGGGAAATCAGAAACAAAAACAGAAACTGTAAAACAGAAGGAGGGTCACTGGACCCAAAACGTTAACCCTGCTTTCTCTCTCCTCAGAGGCTGCCAATCTTGCTGAGTTTATCCAGCGATTTCTGGTTTTGGTTCTGAATTCCAGATGCACTGCAGAAATTCACCAAAGATCCTTAGACAACACCTTCCAAGCCTACAACCACCTCCATCTCGAAGGACAAGGGCAGCAGGTACTTGGGAACACCACCACCTGCAAGAACCCCCTCCAAGCCACTCAGCAACCTGACTTGAAAATATAGTGTTGCTCCTTCACAGTCATTGGGTCAAAATCCTGGAAATCCCTCCCTACCGGCATTGTGGGTCAACCCACAGTAAGTGGTCTGCAGTAATTCAAGAAGGCAGCTCACCCTCACCTTCTCAAGGGCAAATAGCGATGGGCTATCAATGCTGGCCCAGCCCAAGTCCCACAAATGAGTAAAAAAAATCCGCAAATTCTTTAGGTCTCAGAGTGTTGCTGAGCTGATCGGGTCCTTTTATTGAGATGGCTCTTCCAACAGCCTGAAGTGATCGGGCTCAGTCCCAGTCTCTTACATTCACTTTCATTGAGTGTCATGTAGGACAGAGAAAACTGTACACCAAGTGCTAGCTTTTAATAAGTGTAACAGCCTTCTCCCACTAGGATCTTCATATTGTCTCAGGAGCTTGTTTCTCCCCAACAATAGCAACATGATCCTAGCGCATGACACTCCAGACGCATTGTCTTCCCCATCTGTCTCCCACCTTCACTGGCACTTGGCTATGGCAAGGAGTACCAGGAGCCAGCCAATGCCACCTGAATAATCTCAGAGTAGAAATCCCAGTACTAGGAAGTTTGAGTTGGAGATGTGGACTTCAAATACTCTGTTCCTGATGAGAACCAGGGGACAGGAGAGAGATGTGTATCATGAAAGTCTTTCCAGTGTGCCTTCGGGAAGGAAGATTGGCATTTCTGTAGCACCCTTCACCACAATAGACAGCCAGACAGCAGTTTTACTGACAATGGCGTGCAATGTAGTAAAGGACAGCATAGCAAGATCCCACAAGTACTGTGGTGAGAATGGCCAGATGCTCTGGGCTGAATCATATGTTTCCTTTTTTCTACCAAGTGTCAGTTTTGTCGAGGTTTATGGAGGATTTTTGCTCCCTGGGTCCTCGCGGCCATCTGGCCTCGCTAACTATCGACCCTCCTCCTACAGCGCCCCCTCTTGTCCGACTACAGCCCTAATTTTGTCACTCTCCGCACCCAGAAACACTCACCCGTCGGCGACGTTCCAGAACGGACCAGCGTCCCCAGCATCAGCGCTAGCTTTAAAATCTCAATCAGGCAGTCAATCCAGGACTGCCCAGCATTGCTCTTGCCATTTGCCCTGGGGGCAAGAGAGAAGGGAAAATCAGTGCCTTGTATTTGTGGGCAGGGAGCTGGGGATCCTACTGGATGAGCCAGGGTGGAGATGGAACATCCTCTTTCTCAGGACCAACAGAGGATGCCACAACCCCAGGCCATATCCACCAGGTCTGAGGCTTCCATCTGAGGCAGTGCACTCATAGGAGTAGGAAGAAGGTCACTCTACCAGGCCACATGCCACCATTTTCTCTCCAATGCCCCACCCTCACTCTCTCTCTGATACTGTACCCTTCATCCACCCAGGCTCATGTTCTACCACTCTCATTATTGCCTGCAACATTTTTCATCACTGACCCCTCACGCATCACAAACCCCAACAGTACTGATCCTCTGCGCTCAAGATTAGAGTGTTGCTGGAAAAGCACAGCAGGTCAATCAGCATCCAAGGAGCAGGAAAATCGATATTTCAGGATTGAAGGGCTCCTGCCCGAAATGTTGATTCTCCTACTCCTCGGATGCTGCCTGACCTGCTGTGCTTTGCCAGCACCACTCTAATCTTGACTCTAATTTCCAGCATCTGCAGTCCTCACTTTCGCCTGATCCTCTGCGCTGTCCACTCACTCACTAGTGACAGCCCCCGACCCACCAAAAACAGCTGTGGCATCCACTTCCATCTCACTTTATACCTGCTTTTCCCTCAGTACCAACAGGCCTACAATAGGGCAGACAGAGTCAAGATGGGAGGTGGGCTGCCTGACATTGGGCACCTCACACCCCTCCCATCCTGTCTCGGAATACCCTGACTGACTGTGTCCAAGCCCCTGGCCTGGGATCAGAGACCGCCCTTTGGCATGGCCAGACAACGGAGCGTGGTATCTCTGGCTGAGGCGAAACATTACAAAAGGGCAAGATAAAACAGGGATGTTGAGAGCTCAAGGTGAATGAATTCTCTGAGAGTGAGTGAAGACCCAGAGATAGATTCTGATCTACCCACCATGAGCTGGGTGTGTGTCCCTGCGGGCACTGTGTTCTTGCTGCAACATGATAATGATAGATGCCAGTGCAGTCCAAGGTGCAGTATTGAAATGTAGAAGTATTCTGTAAGAAAGCCTAGCCGGTGCAGGGAGGAGCGAGCCCTCTTGGAAAGGGCCCAGCTTGGAGCGACTGTGGGCCCACGGATTAAGAAAGTTCTGTAACGCTTGATGTATTAACTTTATTTCTTTAACTTCTATTTCTAAGAAGACTGAAATTTTTTAAAAAGAATTAGAATCCCTACAATGTGGACACAGGCCCTTTGGCCCAACAAGTCCACACTGACCCTCCAAAGAGTAACCCACCCAGATCCATTTCCCAACCCTACATTTACCCCTGGCTAAGCACCTAGCCTACACACCCCTGAACACTGTGGGCAATTTAACACGGCCAATTCACCCTAACATGCACATCGTTGTGATTGTGGGATGAAACCAGAGCACCCGGAGGAAACCCATGCAGACACGGGGAGAACACGCAAACTCCACACAGATAGTCACCCAAGGATGGAATTGAACTCAGGTCTCTGGCACTGTGAGGCAGCAGTGCTAACCACTAACCTTTTTCTACTTATGTAACAAAGAAATTGTTCCCAGGTATTTTGCACTTAAGATGACACCGTGTCTGGTAAAATTGTGCACTTTTCACTGCACACTTGTAGCCCCCATGCAGCTCGTTCTGCTGTAACGAGCGTTTCATTAATGCGAATTTGTTGTAACGCGATCAATGAATTGGGGACACTGTTGACAAAGTGTGAACTTTTAAAAGGTGTGCTGGCTGTAACTCAATTACATCACCAACACTTTAAGCATTGTTTCTAAAGCGTGATTTTTCTATAATGCACAAGAACACAACCATCGCGCTACGGAAGAACTACCTAGACTTTAGTACATGTGGCAATAAAACCTAAATCTAAATCTAAAGTGGATCAGAGACATGCCACAGGGACCTAAGAGAGACAAGCAGGAGGCTGGAAGAAAACAGCAAACATCAGGAGGTGGAGAAGTCAACGTTTCGGGTGTAACCCTTCTTCACAACAACGCTGTGAGCTCCTCAGCCTTCCAGCTCTTTGGCCACACGATGTACCCTCCTGCTTGTCCACCTTGGATTCCAGCAACTGCAGTTTTTTTTTTGTCTCTGATAAGGGTTCTCAGAGGCTGGCATATGTCAGATGCCGATCTCCATGAACATGGGATGCATGTGGCTAGTGCCCATGGTAGACAGGCAGGAGGCTGGAAGCCAGGCAGCATCATGGGGTGCAGAAGTCAACGTTTTGGGTGTAACCTTTACGTGAGATGTTGCTGTCCAACATGGAGGTTCTTCACAAACATCAGCGAAGTCAACAAGAACTCGTTCTGACATCCATGCGGTGAATTCTCAGACTCCCTGGTTAGTCTTGCACATTAATGAGGCACGGTGTACAGTTTATAAGGTCATTAACAAACAATAACCCCCCCCCCCCCCCCCCCCAACCCCGGTAAGCAATTCATCATGGCCCAGAGAGAATCCATGCTGGGAACTTAGTTCCAAGATGCAACAAATTGCCCCCAGCCTCGCTGTACACCTCATGTGGTTCTACCAGATTTCTCACCATAGCCCACAGAGGTCAGGCCCCTATAAGATTCTGCCCTCTTTTGTTCTTAATATTCATTCATGGGATGCGGGCCATCACTGGCTAGGCTAACAGTTATTGCCCATTCCTAATTGCCCAGAAGCAGTTCAAAGTCAACCACATTGCCGTGGGTCTGGAGTCACACGTAGGCCAGACCAGGTAAGGATGGCAGCTTCCTTGCCTGAAGGACATGAGTGAACTAGATGTGTTTTCCCCCGACAATTGACAATGGATTCATGGTTATCATTAGACACTTAATTCCAGTCTTCTTTTTTTTATTGGATTCAAATTCCGCCATTTGCTGTGGCGGGATTCGAACCTCGGTCCCCAGAACATTATTTGGGTCTCTGAATGAATTAGAGAAAGGGAGGATTGCAAATGCTGGAACTCAGAGTCATAAAGTGTGGCGCTGGAGAAGCACAGTAGGTCAGGCAGCATCTGAGGAGCAGAAGAGCTGACATTTGGGCATAGGCCCAATGAATAATCCAGCAACAATGCCATTTGGCCATCACCACCCCTTCAGCAGTGTTGAATTTTGACACAAGGCAGTCTGAAGACTCAATATGCAGATGGCTTGTAATATTACAGACTGATTGTCATCAATCTATCGCAGTCAAAATATTTTTTAAAAATACCATTTTATTGTAATATTGAGGTCGAACATTGTTAATTATTTATGAGGGAATTCAACAGACATGGCGTATTCCAAAACCCTGATGTTTCGCAAGCTTTCCTAATGACAGTGTGACAAAGCTTCAAGACGGTCTGAATGGATCCGAATGTGATTGATGGCTTTTTAATAACTGACAATGATTCGGAGTCGAAGTTATTATAACATTCTCACTGATGCAATACTTTGTCAGATGAAGCAATAGGAATGAATTTCCCAATGTCGGTTTGTACTCCAGCTTGTGAAGCAGATCTTTTTCCATTACATTCTGACTAGACACTCAGGAAAAATCTGCAGCTGTTCTATTCCATGGAACATATGTAAAAGATGTTTTTCAAAACTGTAAAAATGGGGTGAATTTAGTGCAGACGTGATGGATATCTTTCTCTCTGAATTTTAACACCAGTTGTGTCCCATACCTACGAGACACAGAATGCTGAGTTTATGACTGCAATTACATTTTGACTTCAGTTATTTCATACAGACACAAGTAGTCCTTCTACTGTTTGAAATAACTCAATGACATTGCCGCTGATCTGAATCTTAAAACCCGCCTCAGTTCTGTGAGCCTTAATACCCTGATGAAGACAGAGCAGCGTCTGAAAGCTTGTGATTTCAAATGAACCTGTCGGACTATACCCTAGTGTTGTGTGACTTCTGACCTTGTCCAGCCCCGTCCAACACCGGCACGTCCACATCATGACCTTGTTAGACCCTTCCATAACAAAAAGCCACCCATCACAGTCCTGAAATTTTCAATCGACCCTCCAGCCTGAGTAGTTATTTCTGTTTTGTCAGAGAAAATTCCAGAATTCCCTCCAGGTGAAAAAACGTTTTTGCAAAGATGCGATATTGGAAATTACACAAGCGCAAGCATTGACCAGCAAATGGAGAGACCTCTGAACCTGTGCATTATTATGGACTGAAGTAAAGAAATTAAAAAGAAAGGGTTGAGTTAAATCAGCTTATACAATTCCACAGATCAATAAACATAGGAATGTAGAAAATTGGAATAGGAGGCATTCAGCCCTTTGAGCGTGCTCTGGCATTCAGTATAATTAGGTTCCCTACAGTGTGGAAACAGACCCTTCAGCCCAACCAGTCCTCCGAATAGTAACCCACCCAGACCCATTTCCCTCTGACTAATGCACCTAACACCATGGGCAATTTAGAGTGGCCAATTCACCTGACCTGGGACTGTGGGAGGAAACTGGAGCACCGAGAGGAAACCCACACAGACACGGGGAGAACGTGCAAACTCCACACAGTCACCCGAGGCTGGAATCGAACCTGGGACGCTGGTGTTTTGAGGCAGCAGTGCTAACCACTGATCCACTAAACTCACTATGTTCCCAATTTCTCCATATGCCCTTTAACCCTAATATATATCTAAGTCCTTCTTGAAAGCATTCAATGTTTTAGCCTCAACTGCTTTCTGTAGCAGAGAATTCCACAGGCTCCCCACTCTCTGGGTAAAGAAATTTCTCCTCATCCCAGTCCTGAATGGCCCACACCGTATCATTGGAATGTGATCCCTGGTTCTGGACTCACTGCTCTTTAGGAACATCCTTGTAATTTCAATGGAATCCCCACTCATTCTTCTAAACTTCAGTGAATATATGACTTGGAGGTGCCGGTGTTGGACTGGGGTGGTCAAAGTTACAAATCACACAACACCAGATTATAGTCCAACAGGTTGATTTGGAGGCACTAGCTTTCGGAGCGTCACTCCCTCATCAGGTAGTTGGACTAAACCTGGTGTTGTGTGATTTTTAACTCAGTGAATATAATCCTAACTGATCCAGTCTCTCTTCATGCATCAGTCCTACCACCCCAGGAATCAGTCTGGTAAAAATTCACTGCCCTCCCCCTGTAGCCAGAACATCCTTCTTCTGATGAGGAAACCAAAACTGATCACAATATTCTAGGTGCACACAATACTCCAGGTGTGGACGACAAAGTGTGCATTAAAGTTAAATTCTGAAGCTGCAATCATATTTTGTATGTTTGTTATTATCTAAGTGCCATATTGAATGACACAGGTGATCATGAGTTTCCAAGCATTCTTCTCACAGCAACAGTGAAGACCTCATTATTGGATGTCTGCATTAAGCGGGTCTTTCATCCTAAACCATGTGGACAGAACAGACAAGGAGAAATTGTTCCCGCTTGTGAAAGGATCAAGAATGAGAGAGTACAACATTAAATTAAATGACAAAAAGAAGCAAACACAATACCAGGAATGGTACTTATCAAATATTATCAAACACTTGCATTTATCAAGTAGTTATCGATGGAATGCACTGCCTGGGAGTCTGGTAGAGGTCTGGTTCAATAATGCATTCAAAAGGAAGTTAGACCTAGGAATGTCGGGCAGAACTACAGGGAGAATGGCACAAAGTGATTTGTTCCTTTGGAGAACCAGCACTGAAATGGTGGGTTGAATGGCTTTTGGCTGCGCTGTGATAACTCTGAGATTTTGTCAAGGTGTTTCCTTCACAGTCAACCTTTAGCTTTGCTTCCATTATTCCCTTCCATTGGGTCAATTTGGTTCCAGTCCTTTTGTGCAGAAAACAGTCTGAAGAAGTCCATCCTTCTTCTTTTGAGAGTACCTAAGGGTTTCCTCATCCTTCAAACCTCGTTCAGTACTTTGTCACTCTTTTTTATCGACCCACTTTATCCTTAGAATGCAAATCAGGAAAAGGGACCAAACAAAGGATAAGGTTGATAGGAAGCTTACTTTTCGAAGAACTCAACTGCTTGCTGAATCTCATTGAGTTTGTATTTTGGATATGTCAACCCTTAAGCCATAGAAGAGGGTTCATGTGACACATGGTAATGTCTATATGTCTGATCTAGGAGGCCCGGGTTGAAGGCCCATCTGCTTCATAGGTGCGTAATATCTCTGAACAAGGTGATGAGAAAATATCTCAAACACTACAGGTATTCTCTGATACGTATTCACTTTAGATTAGATTCTCTACAGTATGGAAACAGGCCATTTGGTCTTACAAGTCCACACCAACCCTCCAAAGACTAACCCACTGCCCCCCCCCCCCCCCCCCCAACTAATGCGCCTAACACTATGGGCAATTTTCCATGGCCAATTCACCTGCACATCTTTGAATTGCAGGAGGAAACCCACACAGCCATGGGGAGAAAGTGCAAACTCCACACAGACACTCACCCAAGGCTAGAATCGAACCTAGGTCCCTGGCATTGTGAGGCAGCAGTACTAACCACTGAGCCACAGATTAGAAAATATGTGTGAGCATGTGCACAAATTAAGGACTATGTTTCCAACTTTTGACTGTCAATTAATTCAGTGATTTTAAAAAAAATTCCTGATACTGCCTGTCAAAACGAGCTCAGCATACCAATATCCCAAAGTTATGCAGGGACATGTATCTGGCAGAGATTTTTGAGCAGGTAAGACAGTCAATCTCCTGTAACTAAGTGCAAGCATCTGAATTATGACAATAATTGCATTATTGATCGAACCCAGGTCCCTGGCGCTGTGAGGCAGCAACGCGAACTATTGAGCCATTGCGCCACCCCCAGTGGAGAGTGGTTAGCTCAGTTGGCAATGCATTGTGGGTTAATTCTGGCACTGGCTGAGATTACCATGAAGGACTTTTCTTCTTAGTCTCTCCCCTTGCCTGAGGTGTGGTGAACCTCAGATTAAACCACCACCAGTTGTCTCTCTAATGTAGTTCAGTGGTCCTGTAAGACTATGGCGACTTTACATTTATCGATGAAGTACATAGTTAGTTAAAGCATTTTAACGTACGTTGTGACCACAGGAATAATGGGACTAGAGAAAGAGAGGGCACTCCTCCAACTACAATCATAATATCACTGTCATCAGCAATGAGTTGCTAAAGAATATGATTGTCCACCTAGGAAATTCCAGATGTCACTGGTCATAGGTTTTTTTTAGATCAGATTAGATTAGATTCTCTACAGTAAGGAAAAAGGCCCTTCGGCCCAACAAGTCCACACCAACCCTCCAAAGAGTAACCCACCCAGACCCATTCCCCTACATTTATCCCTGGCTAATGCACCTAACACTGTGGGCAATTTAGCATGGCCAATCCATGGATGTAGGTTTGCTCGCTGAGCTGGAAGGTTCATTTCCAGATGTTTCGTTACCCTACTAGGTAACATCTTCAGTGGGCCTCAGGTGAAGCAATGCTGAACATTCCTACTTTCTATTTATATGCTTGGGTTTCTTTGGATTGGTAATGTTATTTCCTGTGGTGATGTTATTTCCTGTGGTGAAGTCACTTCCTGTTCCTTTTCTCAGGGGATGGTAGATGAGGTCTAACTCGATGTGTTTGTTGATAGAGTTTTGATTGGAATGCCATGCTTCTAGGAATTCTCATCCATGTTTTTGTTTGGCTTGTCCTAGGATGGATGTGTTGTCCCAGTCGAGGTGGTGTCCTTCGTCATCCATATGTGAGGATACTAGTGACAGAGGGTCATGTCTTTAGTTAGACCCCATCTACCATCCCCTGAGTAAAGGTACAGGAAGTGACTTCACCACAGGAAATAACATCACCACAGGAAATTACGTCACCAACCCAAACATATAAACAGAAAGCAGGAATGTTCAGCATTCCTTCGCCTGAGGCCCACTGAAGATGTTACCTAGTAAGTAACGAAACATCTGGAAATGAACCTTGCAGCTCAGCAAGCAAACCTACATCCAAAGCCTCAACCTGAGCTACAAATCTTCTCAAAACTCACTATGGCCAATTCACCCAACCTGCACATCTTTGGACTGTGGGAGGAAACCCACACAGTCACAGGGAAAATGTGCAAACTCCACACAGACAGTCGTCCAAGGCCAGCATTGAACCCCAAGTCCCTGGTGCTGTGAGGCAGCAGTGCTAACCACTGAGCTACCATGCTGCCCATTAGGTTCTGTGGGTCCTAGTGTGACTGATGAGCCCAATCCTACAGCCACATCTCTGACATTAATTGTAACAATAGTGACACTGAATAGTGGGGCTAAGTGATTTGCATCTGTTTCTAATTACCTCTTTGTGTGTTTAACCAACACGAGAATATACCAGTAAACAACATGTGAATTGACGTTAATTTATATTCCACCATAATGACCTCCACAATACTCAGTTCGATTGGAATTGCATCCTTGGTGGTGGCTAAGTGAGTGTAGACTCAATAGGAATGAGGGGTTACTGGGGATCTGTCATGACCAGGCCGTGAGAAATGTTCCTCAATCATTATGGCTCTAGATGGGATATCCCAAATGGCTAAGTTCCTGGGTGGGGAAGGACAAACTGATTCAACTTTCTTTAATCATACGGCCCTCTGTTGTTTGCACCAATGTTAATTTAAAAAGGATTCTCTTCACAGTGGACATTTTTCTCCCTGACCCATATTGACTCATACTTTAATAAGACTCAGTTTAACCAGGCTTTGTTGAATTAACACCAAAGAGTAAGTTTATTAGTTACGAAATACAAGGAGAATTAATTATATAAAACGTACACACACAGATTAGAAATAAGAGGTGAATGCAAAAAGATAAAAGTTTTTAAAATCCTGTAAAGTCTGTGAATTGTTCGCAGTGGTCCAAATCAACACCCAGGTTTAACCAATCAAGCACAATGAGCATCAATCAGTTGCCAGCCTCAACTAATTGGGCACAGAACAATTAAACAGTCAACACAGCACTCCTTTCCCTGGCCCTCTTGTGGTGCAGTGGTAGTTACCCTACCTCTGGACTGAGAGGCCTGTGTTCAAGTCAAACCTGCTCTGGAGGTATGTAAAAACATCTCTGAACAGGTTGATAAGAAAAATTAGGTTAAGTGCTCGAAAGAGAGCAGTGTCCCTTCCTCTGAGCCAAGGTGTGAGTTGAATTATTGAACTTGATTGAAAAGCATTCTTGGAGTATCTTAGATTAAAGGATATTCAAGATAATAAGAGTATTAAATTAAAAGAATCAACAGGGTAAATTGAGAAAAGTTATTTTCAAAAATTGAACACTCAAAAAGGGGCTCTTGTTGTGCAGTGGTAGTGCCCATACCTTTGGACCAGGAGTCCTGGGTCCAAATCCCACTTTCTTCCATTGGATTGTAACAACATCACTGAACAGGTTGATTAGAGAAAATCTTAAATTTTCCCCATAGTGATAGTCTCACTGTTTCTGAGCGAGGAGTCCTGAGTTCAAGTTTCACCAGTCTCCAGAGACATATAACAACAGGTTGATTACAAAATATCTTTAACACAGAATGTTATCTGATATTTGTCCTCTTTTCCTATTATTACCTCTTTTTGTCTTATACCCATTACCCTATGTTTCATTCCTCTCCTAATCAGCATCTCATTACTTTCAACTCTCCTCCTTGCCATCTGTCTCTGTACTTTTCTGCTTGTCTCTGTTTCTACTTATTGGATTTCACGGGGGATAGGAACAGTGAGGTGGAATGAGGTGTGACTGGACTGTAAATTGCTGTTTAAATATAATTTTTTCCAGCTCTAACAAAGAACCATGAGGTTTGAAATGTTAGCGGAGATAAAGGAATGTAGAATTCGGAATACCAGCTGATAGGCCATGACCTTATGGAATGATGAAGTGAATTGAAGGACCAAATGTCCTAACTCATGTTTGTACGTCTATTCCAATGCTCAAAACAATTAACATTTAATAATAGAGAATACAAACCATAGGAAGAAGGGGTAGCAGAATCATTCTGAGGAAGGGTCACTTGACCTGAAATGTTAAAACTCTGATTTCTCTCCTCAGATGCTGTCAGACCTGTTGAGCTTTTCCAGCAATTTCTGGTTTCATTTTCAATAATAGGGACTGCACATGATAAATCCTCCCATGTAAAACACTCTGCGAGATGGGACAAGGATGATAGAAATCGACCTTCTGCTACCTTTGCCAATCTGAGAAAGTTGAAGACCTTTGAACCCGTCACTTGTTTGTTTATTAATTTTGGATTCATTCGAAGTAAGTCTTTGCTGACGAGGATATATTCTGAAAACCCTGGGATGCAACTATCTCCTGCTCCATGCTGGAAGGACAAGGACAGCAGATGCATGGGAGAGCTACCACCCCTGTGTTTCTCTCTAAGTCAGTCAGTGTTGTGACCTGGAAGTATATCTGTGTGTAAAGCATTCCTTCAGCATCACTGAATCAAGATAGTGAAAATCCCTTCCTCAACAGCATGGTGGATGTCTCAGCACCGCATGGATTGCTATGATCCATGAACGTAGCCCAACACAACCTTCACAAGGTTGGCTATGGATGGGCTGAAAATGTGTTGCTGGAAAAGCGCAGCAGGTCAGACAGCATCCAGGGAACAGGAGAATCGACGTTTCGGGCATGAGCCCTTCTTCAGGAATGAGGAAAGCGTGTCCAGCAGGCTAAGATAAAAGGTAGGGAGGAGGGACTTGGGGGAGGAGCGTTGGAAATGCGATAGGTGGAAGGAGGTCAAGTTGAGGGTGAAAGGCCGGAGCGGGGGTGGGGGCGGACAGGTCAGGAAAAAGATT
>NC_057718.1:96764677-96766807 GCF_004010195.1 Chiloscyllium plagiosum
GGAGTGGTCTTTTCGGAACGCTGATAGGGGAGGGGAGGGAAATATATATATCTGGTGGTGGGGTCCGTTTGGAGGTGGCGGAAATGACGACGGATGATATGATGTATATGGAGGTTGGTGGGGTGGTAGGTGAGGACCAGCGGGATTCTGTCCTGGTGGCGATTGGAGGGGCGGGGCTCAAGGGCGGAGGAGCGGGAAGTGGAGGAGATGCGGTGGAGGGCTATGGATGGGTAATCAATGATGGCCCAGCCAGGGGCACCCACATCCTGTGAAAGAATAACTTTAACTTTAAAAAGAAATACAAAAGAGGTGATTTTTAAAAAATTCATTCACAGGATGAGGGCATCATTTATTGCCCAGAGGGCAGTTAAGAGTCAACCACATTGCTGTGGACCTGGATTTACATGTAGGCCAGACCAGGTAAGGATGGCAGTTTCCTTCCCTAAAGGACATTAATGAACCAGATGGGGTTTTCCCAATCAGTTCATGGTCAACATTTGATTTTTAATTCCAGATTTATTTTTAAATTGAATTCAAATTCCACCATTAACCACACTGGGATTTGAATCCAGTTCCCTAGAACATTACCTGGGTCTCTAGGTTAACAGTCCAGCAATAACACCACTCGTCCAGTCCCTCATAATGCTTGAGATAGCTAACTGACATATCGAATACCCAATTTGCAGTGGTGCTTAATTTGAACCAGCAGTATTGGCTAGAAAACACCAAAGGGTGGATTTTTTTAACAGTAAATTGTGCAGCAAATTGAAATTACAACACTGAAGGACTAACAAATGGTTTACTGTTTTCATGGCAAAAATAATTTCAAATAGAGTATAATAGTGAATCAAATCCTGCTCAGAGAATTCTTGAACGTGCTTTGAATAGGCTGTTGATGACTCCCTCCAGACTTTAGAACAGGGCTTGCCTTCAGATACGGGATGTTACCCAGGGACTCCTTTTCACAAGAGACTTGTCAATTTCTTTCACACTGCGACACCCTGAAACAATATTTTACATTTAATTCACGACTCTGAGACGGGGACAGTGCAAATGAGTTTAACGTGGTTCTCTTCTGAGTATTGCTTAAGGTATTTGGTTTGTATTATCCCAGTTTCAATTTCAGCACAGAAGCAGACCATTCAGGCCTACATGCCTGTGCTAACACTTTGAGAGAGAAAAGCCATTAAACTCGCACACAAGCTCTTTCCACATGGTCCCAGAAATATTTTCTTCTCAAACCCCCAGCCAAGTTTCATAGGATCCTTACAGTGTCGAACCAGGCCATTTGGCCCAATGAGATCATGCTAACCCTTCAAAGAGCATCCCACCCCATCCCTGGAACCCTTCATTTCCCATGGCCAATCCACCTCACATCTTGGAACTCTGAAGATGGACGAGGGATATCCAGTAGATGTAGTGTACCTGTATTTTCAGAAAGCTTTTGATAATGTCCCACATGGGAGGTTAGTGAGCAAAATTAGGGCGCATGGTATTGGGGACAAAGTACTAACTTGGATTGAAAGTTGGTTGGCTGACAGGAAACAAAGAGTAGTGATAAACGGCTCCATTTCGGAATGGCAGGCAGTGACCACTGGGATACCAGTGCTGGGCCCGCAGCTTTTTGCAATATATATTAATGATATAGAAGATGGTATTAGTAATAACATTAGCAAATTTTCTGATGATACGAAGCTGGGTGGCAGGGTGAAATGTGATGAGGATGTTAGGAGATTACAGGGTGACCTGGACAAGTTAGGTGAGTGGTCAGATGCATGGCAGATGCAGTTTAATGTGGATAAATGTATGGTTGTCCACTTTGGAGGCAAGAACAGGAAGGCAGATTACTACCTAAATGGAATCAATTTAGGTAAAGGGGCAGTACAAAGAGATCTGCCGTGGGCGGCACCGTGGGTGGCACGGTGGCACAGTGGTTAGCACTGCTGCCTCACAGCGCCAGAGACCCGGATTCAATTCCCGCCTCAGGCGACTGATTGCGTGGAGTTTGCACGTTCTCCCCGTGTCTGCGTGGGTTTACTCCGGGTGCTCCGATTTCCTCCCACAGTCCAAAGATGTGCAGGTCAGGTGAATTGGCCATGCTAAATTGCCCGTAGTGTTAGGTAAGGGGTA
>NC_057718.1:96767127-96772811 GCF_004010195.1 Chiloscyllium plagiosum
GAACCAGAGGAGACAGCTTAAAAATACGGGGTAGACCATTTAGGACAGAGATGGGGAGAAACTTCTTCACCCAGAGAGTGGTGGCTGTGTGGAATGCTCTGCCCCAGAGGGCAGTGGAGGCCCAGTCTCTGGATTCATTTAAGAAAGAGTTGGATAGAGCTCTCAAGGATAGTGGAATCAAGGGTTATGGAGATAAGGCAGGAACAGGATACTGATTAAGGATGATCAGCCATGATCATATTGAATGGTGGTGCAGAATGGACTACTCCTGCACCTATTGTCTATCTTTGGACTGTGGGAGGAAACAAGAGTACCTAGCAGAAACAGGGAGATCGTGCAAACGCCACACAAAGAGTCAAGCAAGAGTGAAATCAAACCCAGGTCCGTAGTGCTGTGAGGCAGCAGTGCTAACCACTGAGCCACTGTGCCATCCCACTTATTTGTGAAATTTATTTGTAAAATTAGTATTGAATCTATTTCCACAGCTTGGTGTGTTTGCCTCAATCAGTTGTTTTAGCTGGAACAGCAATGCTGATGCTATCTCCCATAATGTAAAAAAACTGGGCTCAGCTATCATGGTATTGAAGAATTCAACAGATGTTTACTACAACTAACCATCACGTGCAAACATGACATTCCTCAGGCCAAAAAGTGTCAGGGCTAATATTGAGCTACTACGTTAAAACAGAGCAGAATGCTTCCTGTAGAGTCTACTGCTTCAAGTGATCCAAGATAAGATGGTAAATATCCTCGAGTCACATGCTATGAAGCAGAAATGAATTCATGAGCATGTCTCTTAAAGATATAAGGACAGAAAGATAGAATACATCACCCTTGCAGATATTCGCACTCTCCTGCATTGTCAATTCTGCTGAAATGCAACAATGCAATTCTCTCAGGTTGGAAAACAGTTGACCAGGGCAATGAATCAGGTGACGTTTAGCTTGATTCAAAGCACACGAGATTGGAGATATTTACAAATTCCATTTACAAGGTGGAAACACCCAATGGAAAACCACAAGTTAATCTTAAAATCCATATCCATGGTGTCTCTTCTTCTGCCTGTAGTTCCAGCAATGGCCACCGCTTCTGGTGGCGCTGCTGGACCTGGCAAGGTCCCCACTGTGGATCTTCTGCCTCAACCTAATTCATGCCCCAGCAGTGCCCAGACCTCATCTGGAGGTGTAGTCACCACTTCCTGGTAAAATTCCCATCAAATTCCACCTTAGTAGCTATGGAATTTAAATACGTTCTATTAAATAAACTTAAAGTCAAAGAGTCATAGAGATGTACAGCATGGAAACAGAACTTTCGGTCCAACTTGTCCATGCCGATCAGCTATCATAACCTAATGTAATCCCATTTGCCAGCACTTGGCCTATATCCCTCTAACCCCTTCCTATTCATGTACTCATCCAGATGCCTGTTAAATGTTGTAATTGTATCAGCCTCCACCACTTCCTCCAGCAGCTCATTCCATACATGTACCACCCTCTGCGTGAAAACGTTACCTCTTAGGTCCCCTTAAAATCTTTCTCCTCTCACCCTAAACCTATGCCCTCTAGTTCTGGACTCCCCGACCCCAGGGAAAAGACTTTGTCTATTTATCCTATCCATGCACCACATGATTTTGTAAATCTCTATAACGTCACCCCTCGGCCTCCAACCCTCCAGGGAAAACAGCCCCAACCTGTTCAGCCTCTCCGTGTAACTCAGATCCTGCAGCCCTGGTAACATCCTTGTAAATCTTTTCTGAACCCTTTCAAGTTTCACTTGTGAGGGAGACCAGAATTGCACGCAATATTCCAAAAGTGGTTAACCAATGTCCTGTACAGCCGCAATATGACCTCCCAACTCCTGTACTCAATACTCCGACCAATAAAGGAAAGCATACCAAACGCCTTCTTCACTATCCTATCTACCTACGACTCTACTTTAAAGGAACTATGAACCTGCACTCCAAGGTCTCTTTGTTCAGCAACATTCCCCAGGACCTTTCCATTAAGTGTATATATCCTGCTCTGATTTGCTTTTACAAAATGCAGCACCCCACATTTATCTAAATTAAACTTCATCTGCCACTCCTCAGCCCATTGGCCCATCTGGTCTAGATCACATTGTTCCATGAGGTAACTTTCTTTGCTGTCCACTACACTCCAATTTTGGTGTCATCTGCAAACTTACTAACTATACCTCGTATGTTCCCATCCAAACCATTTACATAAATGATGAAAAGCAGTGGACCCAGCCTCGATTTGAAATGGAAAATGCTGGTATCAGTAAGATGGGCTGTGAAGCTGTTAGGTTATTGTAAATACCCCTCTGGGTAGCTCATGCCCTTGTAAAGAAAAATTACTGCTCCTGCCAAGTCTGACCTCCAGACCCCCAGCAAAGTGGGTGACCCTTCAATGCCCTCTGAAATGGGCTAGCAAACCATTAAATTTTATTCAGAATCTGCGCAAGAGTATTCAGGGATATACAATAATTTAAGTATTGGCCTTGCCTTCCCAAGAATATCGAGTGTTGAGTGGATTATTTTGGTTACCCTCTCCATGGTTCAAAGTAGAGGGACAAGGTTTTTTTACGATATCAAAGGAGCATTCTGAACTCACACTGCAGCCTGTGGAAGGTCTGGCCAATGGTCACAGCCAGAGGTACCTCATTGGCATCCTGATAGGTTACTCCTTACCAGACAGAACCAGGCCAGCTGACTTCAGGCAGGTAAAGATCATGTGAGTCAAGGAGTGGGGTGCTTACACTGATTTCCTGCATCAATAATGAGGGGGCCAGCCAAGAAAACAGAGGCCGAGACATTCTTTGTGAGGCCTGAAGTGGCTAGGCTACAAACCTTCCGGCAGCCCCCCCCGTCACGTTGATCTCAGTGGCTAATTCGAGATCGATTAACTCTGTGGGATAGTTTATTGAAAACAGTAAAGCACAATACAAGTTAAGAAGACATTGCCACAACATTGTCTACGAAGTCCTTCAAGGCGAATTCCTTTGAAGACACAGTCCAACTACAACATCTCCTTGCCAGACACTGAGCAGGGTACATCCTCCGCCAAGACATAGCTCTGAACCAACATGATAGACAACAAAATATTTGTTTTGTAAGAGTTTGCTGGTGCAATTTAGCTGCTGCCAACTTCACAGTGACTAGACACTCCAAAGACTATCTTATTGGCTGTAAAACAAACATTGTTTGTTTCCTGAGAGGTGTTAGGTCAGGTGTGTTCTGCTTCACGAAAGATATGAGGGAGAGGGAAAGAAAAACCAACCCAATATCTTTTATACTTATAGAAGCACCATAGACAGGTGACTTACGCTGTAATGCACTTCGGGAAGGTTGTGGGTCACCAAACTAAATCAGAATATTGCAAAGCCTCCTGATGCAGAGAGAGAGGGCAAACTGCGAAATGGATGTTGAGGAATTCCACTTTCTCAACCCCAGTTCAGAGAACATCCTGGATTCCTCTCAGGCACTAATGAAGATTCAGGGCCCCTTGCCTGGGGCATTGAGCTAAAGTGGTAGTTCTGACTGGGCCACCTTTTGAGTAGGCCCGGAGAAATCCTGTAAGCCAGCTGGGAGCATTTAACTTCAAATGAGTTAATAAATCAGCAATAAAATGCTAGTCTCGCTGATAATAGCCGTAGAACTGTCAGATTGTTGCAAATATCCCCACCCAGATCACTTTTAAGGAAGGAAATCTGCCATTCCTTTTTGGTCTGGTCTGCCACATGGTGCTGCATCCATTGAAAAACATTGTGTCGTTTCTTATCCGCCCTTGAAATTGTATAGTCAGTTCAAAAGCAATTAGGGACAGATAATAAATGCTGGCCCAGCCAGTGATGCCTTCATCCCAAAAATTGATTAAAATCATCCGGTAAAGAAGTGAATACTTTTCTCCTTTGATAGTGGCCTCTCCTTTATTCTTGCTCTGCAGCACTAGAAATCCCAGCAACAGGGCATGAAGAAGTTACCATAGTAACGTGGCAACCATTCTCCTCTGCATTTTAAAAATATATCTATTTCCTAGACAACTAACAAAAACAGCACCTTCTTTAAAGCAGAGGAGCAGCGTAGCCTCGGAAGCACAAAGGAACATTAATCATTGGCAGGAGACTCAAGTGAACACATGCAGACATAATTACCAGAAACTGGCGTCGCTGTGTTCGGATGAAATAACGGAGTGAATTTGTCGGGAACTACGACAAGTCGAAGCAGACAGTGATGTTGACATGGTTGGGACAGGCTGGGGCTGTCTCTTTCACCCCGGGAGCCTCACCCCAGTGAATGACGTTGGCTTGCACCACCCAGTATCAAGCTAAGACTGCCGTCGGGAACTGCAACTCACTCACAGCACAGCCCTTCTATCAAAGCTAAGTTCAGCGTAAATCCTAAACAAGATGGAGAAACCCAGCTGCGTCTGCAAAGAGCTGTGTCTCCCTCCCCACAGACACTGCCAGCCCTGCTGAGTTTCTCCAGCGCTTCTGGGATTGGTTACAGCCTTCCAGTGTGGTCTCAATGATCACTCCAGACAGATCCAAACTTTGACAACCACTGTTCTGTCACCCTTCAGTCATTTCGTGGAATTCCTACAGTGTGGAAGCAGACCCATCAGCCCATTAACTCGACACTGACCCTCATCCCACCCCCACCTGCATATCCCATGGCTAATCCACCTCGCCTGCACATGCCTGAACACTACGGGTAATTTAGCATGGCCAATCCACCCTGACCTGCACATCTTTGGACTGCGGGAAGAAACCTGGAGGTTGTAGACACAGGGAAAACGTACAAAGTCCACACAAAGAGGCTGGAAGCGAACCCGGTCCCTGGCACTATGAGGCCTCAGTGCTAACTACTGAGTGACCCTTTCATGAGTGAATATTAAGCTTCTATGATTCTGTCTGAGATAAAGATCAAATGTTAAGTGGGATGTCTGCTTATCTGTATAGATTGGAGTGATCAGTGGTACTATACACTGAGCCCAACACTTGGAAATCACTGGTTGGGGGTTATCTGTACAGTTCATATTGACAGCCAGTCCCTATAAGATTGATTAGTGGTACTCTATCCAACAGCGATGTTGCCGGTTGAGTCAAGAGGATGGATGGGGAATAGAGTAAAGGTGGAAGTAGGCTGTCTTTGCAATGGCGAAGGTAAGGGCTTGGAAGGTTGAGTTTGCAGATTCTGATGGAACAGGCTGGCTCAGCCCACAGCAGGGGGCATGGCTGAAACTGTGGCAGAGCTGAAAAATGTGTTGCTGGAAAAGCGCAGCAGGTCAGGCAGCATCAAAGGAGCAGGAGAATCGACGTTTCGGGCATAAGCCCTTCTTCAGGAATGAGGAGGGTGTGTGCCAAGCAGGCTAAAATAAAAGGTAGGGAAGAGGGACTTGGGGGAGGGGTGTGGGAATGCCCCTCCCCCAAGGAAGGAGGTTAAGGTGATGGTGAATAGGTGGAAGGAGGTTAAGGTGAGGGTGGGTAGGTGGAAGGAGGTTAAGGTGAGGGTGGCGGGGCTGAGGAGCAGAGACTGAGCCCGAAGGCCGTGTCTTTGGTCACGCCAACCTTCAGCCAAAGGAAGTTGTGGCTCACTCAGTACTTGCATGCTCTACACAGTGGGAGTGAAGAGAATGAGAGAGGCTGCTCTGAGGCAGACGTAACAGACACATTACCAGGACACA
>NC_057718.1:96788137-96831485 GCF_004010195.1 Chiloscyllium plagiosum
CTTGTGGGCAGCCACATCATGCAAGTTATACAAGAACCCTGTAACGATGTAGGAAAAGTATCTGAGCAGCAGTGCAAACCTCTAGCTTGGCATCTGGCAACACTTTGCACCTGCCACAGACGCTATTGTTTTAATGACCAGCAGCCAAATGAGCCCTGACATCAACAGAACCCAGAGCCCATTTATTACATGTCCAAAGAACCATAATGTATCCATCGGTGGTAGATTGGGAGTTAGGTAAAAACAATGACTGCAGATGCTGGAAACCAGATTCTGGATTAGAGTGGTGCTGGAAAAGCACAGCAGTTCAGGCAGCATCCGAGGAGCAGGAAAATCAACATTTCAGGCAAAAGCCCTTCATCAGGAATGATGGAGTTAACTTACTGTGGCTGGCACACAATCCAGTTGCCTCGCTCCATGATTTGATACAAGTATCCCGTCAATTCCATGCTTAGCAGCTTCTCTGGCATCATCAGCTAAAGTTACAAAGACCTGGCAGTTAGTAACAGTAACTAAAATAGTTTCTCGTGAAAATGAAATAACAGCATCTGTACAAACATTCAGGAGGGACTGAACAAACTGCGAGAGTGTAGGTTTCTCCAAACACGTCAAGTCCTGGGAGGGAGACGTGCATCTTAACACTTGCACGATGCCTTGCTTTTATTAACATTCTGCTCTACATTCTGAAAGAGGTGCTATAGGTAGCATGGTTACAACCCCAAGGTGTCAGCCAGGTTCTCTTTGTACTCTGATACTTCCATTTATCTTAATTAAGAAACCCTTCCACTGAAATGTTTTTGTATCGTTTTAAGTTATTAATATGATTACAGTAATAATGTGCATTTAATTTAATTACTTCACCATGTCAAAGGAGCATGATTGATTGCTGAACTTGTAAAAGAATAATAAAATTCCGCACTAAGATGGATCATTAGACTTTGTCTGCAACACGTGCTTTTTGCATCAGTATCATGCTACGTTTTCGTTCCAAATTATTTTGTCCTTTAAAATGTAACATTTTTCTTTTACAGTCAGGGCCTAAACCTTTTCATTTGTTGCAAGTGAAGAATGAAATTGAAGGGGCAGAACGCCGAGCGGAAACTCGAGACATTGGCCACCATGCTGGTTTGCAGTTACCACTCACCTCCACCCCCAATTCCCACCTCCACTGACTCCCCCAGCTCACCCCACTTTCCCAGAGGCAGGGTGGGAACCGAAAGGGCCACCCGCTCATGGTTGGCCAATTCCAGCCAAGGTAACGGGCCATTCACAGGAATTGTCCAGTCAGCCCGCAGGCCTCCCCTACCCACCAGAGACTAGGCCGGCCGCCCGGAAGAGGCCTCCCAACCATGATCCAATGCTTCAGGCTGAGGCATTGAGCTCCTCCCCTCCCTCCCATTCTGCTTGGTCACCTTGCAACCACATGTTGCCTCCTAATCTTCATCTCTCCACAAATATCAACCTGGCTACGGAGGCCTTTGTTTTTCATATTGAAAAGAGGAGATATTTCAGGTACCCTCTCTTTCCCCCATTCTTTTGTATTTCCTTTTTTTATCTAAACTTCAGGCTTCAACTCCTTCCAAGTTGAAGATGCTGCTTCTGGCCCTGAGAACCCACCCTCCATCCTTAATGAGATGAGAACAGGAGTAGGCCATTCAGTCTATTGAGCCTGCTCCACCATTCAATACGAATAATTCAATTGAACACTTCAATGATTTTGACTCGTCCCATCACCATAAGCCTGTACATCACTGGTGGTGTCTACTTTAAACATACTCAATGACTGCTCTTCGAAAACCCTCTGTGCTGGAGAATGCCAAAGGGTCACAACCTTCTGAAATTCTCCTCATCTCAGATCTAAGTGGCAATCCCCTCAATTTTTTAAAAAACATGCCCTTGACTCTAGACTCCCTCACCAGGGGAAACATCTTAGCTACATCTACGTCCTGGCTATCAGGTGATGTACTGCGTAGGGTTTGATGAGATCACCTCTCAATTTTTGAAACTCGAAAGAGTACAAGCCCAGTTGCCCAATCTCTCGTCATAAGACTGTCCCACATCCCAGAAACAAGTCTGATGAACCTGGCTTTTGAGCACTAATTGGGCAATCTAGGAAAAAAAAATCACATGACTGTTTCCTATCAGTCCCCCTTCTATTTGACTCTGAACTCTCTTCCCCCACACCCCCAGATACCCAAACTCTTACCCATAGTCTTTTATCCAAATACAATGACTGAATTGTGACCAAACAATAAGACAACTAGCAATACTAGACTGGGCTGTAAGGGGTGGATGATTTCATGACTGTATACACTTCTCACATTCAGACAAACTTACCAAGCTGAGCAAAACATCACAAAAGGTATTCCAGCTCACCAAGGCAGGAGGCAAAACAAAATTAGGGCATGTTTCAAGCCAGAAGTGAAGAGTGCTGTTAGATCGCTACTCACCTCTCAAGATTCCTTTGAGAACGATGGGCAGTTTAGTCAGCTCCCGCAGCCAGTCAATGTCCTCCCATTTTATAGAGGAGTCGATAGCATCAGCTGTGTACACAGCCAACCCACTGTCATCTCCATAGTCCTTTTTGGAAAATGCCAGATCGAGTGTCTCAAAGTTTGCCATCCTGAAAACAAAACAGCTCATGTCAGGAAGCTTTTGGCTTCAGCCATTGATGGAGTACTTGAGAGGCAGGCAGATTGGAATTCAGTCATTTGACCCTTTACCTCTCCCTCAGCATTTTGTACTTGTGGATGTTCTATCTTGTTAACCTCAATTTCTAGCCATTTCATAGAATCCCTGCAGCCCGGAAGCAGGCTGTTTGGCCAATCAAGTTCACACTGACCCTCCAAACAGCATCCCTTCCAGACCCATCCCCCTACCCCATAATACTGCATTTCCCATGGCTCATCCACCTAACCTGGACATCCCTGCGCAATCTAGCATGGTCAATTCACCTAACCTGCACATCTCTGGACTGTGGGAGGAAACTGGAGCACCTAGAGGGCACCCACACAGACATGGGGCAAATGTGCAAACACCACACAGACAGTCACCCGAGGGTAGAATCGAACCCAAGTCCCTGGTGCTGTGAAGCAACAGTGCTAACCACTGAGCCACTGTGCCACTCCATGCTACTACTTATGAATGCTCTATCTTGTTAATCTCAAATTCCAGCTATTTCCCCCTACTTCTTAACATTAAAAAATCACACAAAACCAGGTTATAGTCCAACAGGTTTATTTGGCAGCACTAGCTTTCGGAGCGCTGCTCCTTCATCAGGTGGTTGTCGATAGTGGCACTGATGAAGGAGTGACACTCTGAAAGCTAGGGCTTCCAAATAAACCTGTTGGACTATAAGATGGTGTTGTGTGATTCTTAACTTTGTCCAACAGCGGCACCTCCAAATCATGATTACTTCTTAATAGCCTTCCTTCCCCGAATACATTTTGCCCTTTTAAACGCCATCATTATGAAATTGCAAACCTTAATGACAAGAAACCTGTAATATTCTGTCAGAGATGATGGTGCAGTGCTAATGTTACTGAGGCCTAGGATAATGCTTTGGTGGGCCATTGGTTCAAAGCCCACTACAGCAGTTGGTGTTACTGCAATCCAATTCAGAAATCTGGAATATATAAGGATAGTGTCAGTAATGGCGACTATATACCTGGTTAGACTCCACTTGGAATACTGTGAGCAGATCTAAGCTCCACACCTTCGGAAGGATATACTGGGCTTGGAAAAAGTACAATATAGGTTTACAAGAATTGTACCTGAACTTTATCAGTTATGAAGTTGGATTATATAAATTAGGCCTGCTTTCTCCCAAATTTAGAACATTATGTGGTTATCGGATCGAAGTTTAGGTTAGATTAGATTCCTTACAGTGTGGAAACAGGCCCTTCGGCTCAACAAGTCCACACCGACCCTCCGAAGAGTAACCCACTTCCCTCTGACCAATGCACCTAACGCTCTGGGTAATTTAGCATGGACAATCCACCTGACCTGCGCATCTTTGGACGGTGGGAGGAAACCGGAGCACCTGGAGGAAACCCACGTCGGCACGGGGAGAATGTGCAAACTCCACACAGACATGAGTGTCACATGTGCAAACTCCACACAAACACGGGAAGAATGTGCAAACTCCACACAGACAGTTGCCTGAGGTGGGAATCAAACCTGGGACCCTGGTGCTGTGAGGCAGCAGTGCTAACCACTGAGGCACCATGCCACAGTCATCAGATTGAAGTCTTCAAGATATTAACAAGGAACAACAAGAGATAAAGATAAACCAGTTCCATTGGATGGGGATTCTAGAACAAGGCAGTATTGTCTAAAAATTAGGGTCAAACTGTTCAGGAGGGATGTCGGAAGCACTTCTACACACAAAGGGTGGGAGAGGTTTGGAGCTCTCTTCCACATTTGGCAGTGGGTGCTGCATCAATTGTTAATTTTAGATGAGAGATAGATAATTTATTTTGTTCAGCAAAGGTATTAAGACAGGTAGATGAAGTTAGACCATGGATCAGCCGTGATCTCATTGAGTGGCAGAACAGACTTGAGGGGCTGAATGGCCACTCCTGTTCCTACATTCGTAAAATTATGATCATCTGTTGTTCAAAACCCAGAATATTCTTTAGGGAAGACAGTCTGTCATCGTGATCTGGTCTGGCTTGACATGAGATGCAGACACACCCAGTGTGGGCAGTTTAGTGGCTCAGTGGTTAGCACTGCTGCCTCACAGCACCAGGGACCCGGGTTGATTCCCGCCTCGGGCGACTGTGTCTGTGTGGAGTTTGCACATTCTCCCCGTGTCTGTGTGGGTTTCCTCCAGGTGCTCCGGTTTCCTCCAAAGATGTGCAGGTCAGATGAATTGGCTGTGCTAGATTGTCCCATAGTGTTCAGGGATGTATAGGTTAGGTGTATTAGTCAGGGGTAAAATGTAGAGCAATGGGTCTGGGTGGGTTACTCTTCGGAGTAGGCACAGTGTGTACTGTCCCTGCCTCTGGGCCAGAAGAATGGAATTCAATCATGACTTGACCAAACAGATCAAGTTCGATTTGCAAATGCTTTGGACACACACTGTGCAAGATCTCTTTCGTATAACTAAGTTATGTTATTATAGAATAACTCTACATTTCTAAGCATTGGCCAATCCTTCTCATGCTTTTTGTGAAATTTGACGTGGCCAATAATTTAAAATGGAGTATTGACATCACTAAACATTGAGACAACATTTGGAATTCTATGGCAAGGGGTGGGTGTGTCAGCCTGGGATGGAAAGCAGTCAGAGCCTGTCCCATCACTGTGACTAGGGTAGTTTTTGTCTGTGCAGGTTCGATGGGCCTTTTCTGTACTGCACGTTTCTACATGTGAATCCATAACTCAAGGCTACAACTGGCACGTGCATGTGCACTTTGAAAAATGGTCACAGGACTTGAAAACATTAACTTTGTTCCTCTCTCCGCAGATGCTGCCAGGAATTCACCAGCAATTTCTGTTTCTGCCACTGGAGGGAGTTGGTTGGCTCAGTTGGCTGGAACACTGGTATGGGTTTGAATGGTGCTGCTAATAACGTTGGGCGTTCAATAATCCCCTCGAACTGGGTGGATCTAAGCTCCGCTTCCTGCAGTGGAAATGAAGAGATGGGTTTGCCTTTTTACTGAGGAAGAATCGGTGACTGATGGGAGATTAATGGTGCACCACCATTTCCTTTCTGACTTCAAATGCATCATATTACCTCAAGTGAGGGGGCAGTTTGAACTTGTTCCGCATATCCGCCAAACGCTTCCCCAGGTAGGGAGTGTCAACGGTTAGGAAGACTCCGCAGTAGCCAGCCTTCTCCGCTCTCCTCACCAGGGATTTAGTCAGCTCCCGATCCTTGTAGATGTACAACTGCAGCCAACGTGTCGCACTGGGCACTGCCTCAGCCACTTCCTCAATGCTGGAAGTCGCCCAGGTACTGAGCATCATGCCTGTGCCTAGCCTTCCACAGGCTGTTCAGCCGGGTGCACATGTCAAAGAAAAATGTCATTTGTTAGCCTCAGATTGAAAACATATTTCTCATATTAATATTCAATCTACAAACGGGAATTCTAATTGAAAATAACAGCCCCCAAGCACACCATCACTCCCTAGTCAGGCTCTCTTTGGAACATGTGGAGTTTTGCAATAGTCTATTTTCAAAAGAATATTTGCTCATTTTGTAACGGATTGATCTGGGATGATCAGGATTAACATGTACCTAAATACGTTCTCATAAAGCATTCCTTCCACATAGTTCCCACATGGTCAGGCTATTACTTAAATTCAGCCATGGAATGTGTCCACAATGGAACATCACACAGGCTAACTCAGTTCAAGACGATTGTCATTTTTCTAACATACTCTAACAACTTTTACACAGACCTATGTTGGAATGGTTTCAAGCAGATGAATCAGATTGGGTGATATGAACTTTAATTGGCAACTCAACTGGCCATTTCCAAGGCACAGAGAGACGGAGGAGGGGGTGAACACAGATAGATCGAGCAATGTCATACCGAGTACCTGCAGTGTACTGTGGGCCAACAGCAGCAGCCAATGTTATATTCAACCACAATCTAAATCTAATTCTGAATCTTTGTCCCAGGGAAGGTAAGGAGGTGTAATAAATGTTGGTGCTGCTCACATCCCTTGAGAAAATCATTAAAAATTCAATCCTTTAAAATTTCATAGCATTAAAAAAAACTTACACTTATATAATGCATTTGATTATTTCCTATAACATTAGATTACATTACAGTGTGGAAACAGGCCCTTCGGCCCAACAAGTCCACACAGACCCGCCGAAGCGCAACCCACCCATACCCCTGCATTTACCCCTTACCTAATACTATGGGCAATTTAGCATGGGCAATTCACCTGACCTGCACATCTTTGGATTGTGGGAGGAAACCGGAGCACCTGGAGGAAACCCACGCAGACACAGGGAGAACGTGCAAACTCCACACAGTCAGTCGCCTAAGGCTAACACAAAATACTGTGATAAAAGAATGTATAGTATACACGGGGGTCAGTTAGCTTGGATGAATGTTTTGCAATACAGAGTGACACCAACAATGTGGGTTCAGTTCCTGCACTGGCTGAGTTTACTATAGGGACCCTCCTTCTGAACTTCTCTCCTCTCTTGAGGTGTCGTGGCCCCCAGATTCAACCAACACCAATCATTTCTCTGTCTCTAATGAGAAAGCAGCCTATAGTATGGCAAGTTTACGGCAACTTTACCTTTACCCTTTATAATATACATTTACATTTTTGGAGTTTGGATTTCAAAACATTAGCAAGTGGTGTTAGCTATTTCTATGACAGGTTTACTTTTTTTGAAATGTACACGGTCAGAGAGTCCTCCTGGAACAGTGATTAAATCCAACATTTTGTCACACAGCAGGTAATCCTTATGGTATTAATGGAAAGATGTTTAAACTGTTGCGCTTACTACAGGTAGGCTAAAAATGTAAGGTCAATAGTTTTGTTTTCAGTTCGGAAGAATCTCGGTTTAAGTTTTCTTTTTAAATTCAGTTCAGAAGACACCAGTGTTGAGTATCAAAGTAAGTTTAGTTGCTCTTCTGGGAGGATTGATTCAGGCGAGTTCAGGGGATTATTTACCTCAGCAGAAGAGTTTAGTTTGCGATAACATCCAAAACCAGAATAGTTTGGTTGGAAAAGGAAAGCTTATTGGAAATAAAAATGTTGATGCACTCAGGTTTGTGGAAACATTCAGGTCATTGGAAAGGTCTCATCAAATTGTCTTCACAGTCAAAAACTAAGGAACAGTCAAGAATCAGTGACGTAGAAACCTAAACGTTGAGATAGGAGTGTAATTTTGCTGGGTTTAAGTTTCCATTAAGGACACTGTCAGGATATAGATTGAACATCTTTTTTACTGTGTGTTTTAGATCCTGCTAACTGTCCCATTCATTTGATTTGTTTTTTTTTAATTCCCTCTTTGGCGTAATAAACTTCTGCTTGAGCAGTGGAGTTTAAAACTAGAGGGCATATTTTTAAGGGTGAGTGGAGAAAGATTCAAAAGGGATCTGAGAAGCAACTGTTTCATACAAAGGGTGGTTCGTATGTGGAATGAGCTGCCAGAGGAAGTGGTAGATGCAGGTATAGTTACAACACTTAAAAGACATTTGGACAGGCACATGTTTATTTATCCATTTGTGTGACGTGGACTTTGCTGACTGGCCAACATTTATTGCCCATCCTTACTCACCTTTGAGAAGGTGACAGTGAGCAGTTTAGAGGGATATGGGCCAAACGCAGGCAAACGCAGGGACTAGGTTAGTTTGGAAAAGGTGCTCAGCATGGATGAGTTGGACCGAAAGGCCTGTTTCTATGCTGTATGACTCCATGACTCTATAATATCTGCGTCTTTGTGTGCATTTGTTCCAGTGACAAAGTACCACCCCAAAAAACCAAACAAAAACTAAATATGATCCATCAAGCCAGGTTGCAATCTGGGATCTGATTTGTTCAACAATACCATTAACTCGGATCAGAATGTGACTGAAAGCTTTTACTATTGTATGAGAAACAGCTAATTTGAATGTGCAGGAAATTCACATAAATAGCAACGAGGCCATAACAACATTGTTTTTTGTGAGTTGTTGTTATTAAAAGAATAAATATTGACCAGGACATCATTCTTACTCTTCTCCAGTCCATTGCAGCACCATCCAAGAATCTCTATACAGATACCAGAATTCTACCAGACTCAGCCAGCTGAAGTAGCAATTCTTTATAAGAAGCTTTATGCATTGTTAAAGTGTTGTGGGTGCAACCAACTGCTTGGAATTTTTTTCTCTCTCTCTCTCTTTCCCTGGTTTCTGTCTCCACCCATCTGCCCACTTCTTTCCACGATCCTTCTGTCATCAGTATAAATACCACCTTTAACTAAATACCTTCAGTCCTGAAGCAAGGTCACTGAACTCAAAACATTGACTCTGTTTTCTCTCCACAGGTGCTAGCAGACCTGCTGAGTTTCTTTAGTGATTTCTGTTTTATTTTTGTTTGTCTTGGAAATTTGTGTCTACTTAAATTGCAACTGTCTGATTTTCTGAGCCATTAGGTGCGATTGACAAGAAAATAATAATTATACACTGAAGGAAAAGCATCTGAGGTGGAGGACAGAGTATTATAATATCTTTGACCTGTCTTTGCATTTCTCGATCCCACATCCATTCTCATAGATGGCAACTACATCTTTTAAAAAATTTATTCACATGATGTTGGCATCGTGGGCTAGGCCAGCTAGTGGTTCCCTTAAGGAGTCATAGAGTCATCCACAGAAACAGACCCTTCAGTCCAATATAATCCCAAACAAAACTAGTCCCACCTGCCCGCTCCTGACCTATATCCCTCAAAACCTTTCCTATTCATGTACTTATCTGAACGCCTTTTAAACGTTTTAATTGTGCCCGCGTCCAGCACTTCCTCAGGGAATTATTTCCACACGCAAACCCCCCTCTGTATAAAACATGTGCCTCTCACGTCTTTTTCAAATCTCTCTCCTCTCACCTTAAAAATGTGCCCCCTAGTCTTGAAATCCCCCATCCTGGGGAAAAGAGCTTCCATTAACCCTATGTATACCCCTCACTATTTTATAAACCTCTATAAGGTCACCTCTCAATCTCTTATGCTACAGTGAAAAAATTGAAAGCTTATCCAGCCTTTCTTTATAACTCAAACCTTCCATACCCGGCAACATCCTGGTAAATCTCTTCTGAACTCTCTCCAGCTTAATAATATCTTTCCTGTAACTGGGCAACCAGAACTGGACACGGTATTCCAGAAGAGGCCTCACCAAGGTCCCTCCTTGAGAAGGTGGTGGTGTGTTGCTTTCCTGAATTGCTACAGTCTATTTGGTGGAGATACACCCAATGGGTAGGAGGTTCCGGCACGACACTGAAGGAATGGTGATCTTTTCCAAGTCAGAATAGCGTGTGGCTTGGAGAGAAGATTGCAGGTGGTGGCACTCCCATGCATCTGCTTTATCTTGTCCTATCAGGTTTTAGGAGTTGCCGTTTTGGAAAGTGTTATCAAATGAGAGTAACTAAGTTGCTGCAAGACATGTTATAGATGGTATACACTGCTGCCACTGTGCATTGCTGGAAGTTTGAGTGAACATTTAAGATGGTAGTTGGAAAGCCAATCAAATGGGCTGCTTTGTGCTGGATGATATTGATCTTCATAAGTGTTGTTGGAGATGTTTTCATCCAGGCAATTGGAGAGCATTTCATCAAGTTCCTGACCTGTGCCTTGAAGATGGTAAACAGACTTTGGGTAAAGCATGAAACATGATTGACACCACATTCACAAGCATCCAATCCCTCCACCATTGACGCTCAGTAGCAACAGTTTACAAGAAGGCACTGCAGAAATTCACCAAAGATCCTTCAACAGCACTCTCCAAACCCATGACCACTTCCATCTGGAAGGACAAGGGCAGCAGATACATACAAACACCACCACCACCTGCAAGTTCCCCTCCAAACTACCTACCATCCTGTGGATCAAAATCCTGGAATTCCCTCCTTAACAGCACACTGGGTCTATTTACAACAGGCGGGGTGCAGTGGTTCAAGAAGGCAGCTCAGTACCACCTTCTTAAGGGCAACTAGAGATGGGCATTAAATGCTGGCCCAGCCAGCGACACACAAAGCCCACAAATAAATATTTTTAAAAATTGTAGTAAAAGTTTGAAAATACAAAATCTTGCTTTGCAATCATTGCATTCATCATGTGGGGGAATTTGTATCTACTTTGAAAGGTATCTGCCCCTATGTAGATCATATGACCTAACAGTTGTTTTATATCAAGTCTAGATTAGATTCGCTACAGTATGGAAACAGGCCCTTCAGCCCAACAAGTCCACATTGACCCTCCAAAGTGTAACCCACCCAGACCCATTCCCCTACCCCCTACTAATGCACCTAACACCATGGGCAATTTAGCATGGCCAATTCACCGAACCTGCACATCTTTGGATTGTGGGAGGAAACTGGAGAACACCCACACAGACACAGGGAGAAGGTGCAAGCTCCACACAGGTAAACACCCAAGGCGGGAATCAAACCCAGGTCCCTGGCACTGTGAGGCAGCAGTGCTCACCACTGAGCCACGGTGCCTCCCCATGCTGCATAAGTCAGATTCTCAGAGGATTTGACAGAGTAAGGTTGCTTCCTCATGACATAGGGTCTTGGGCCAGAGAGTAGATTCTCAGTGGAAGAGGTCACCCATTTAAGACAGCGATGCGAGAAAAGTTTTCTCTCAGTGGGTCGTGAATTTATGGACTTCTTTACTCCTGAGCGCTGTGGAGGCTGTGAACAGTTGAGTGTATTCAGGGCTGAGATAGACAATAAGGGAATCAAGGGTCATAGGGAAAAGGCAAGGAACTAATCTAATCTAATCTAATCTAATCTAATCTAATCTAAACTGGATTGGAGGGTCAGCCATTGAATGACAGAGTGGACACCATGGGCTGAATGGCTTCCTTCTGCTCCTATCACTTATACTTTTGGAAGAAAGTCAACACAATAATAACTTTCAAAATAGGAATTGGATGAACAGCAGAAAGGGAAGTAGGTTACAGAGCCTACAGGAAAGAGCAAGTAAGTGAAATTGACTCACAGAGGCAGCAGAGGGATGGTGGAGCCAATAGCCTCCTTCTGCATTTTAGGATTCAATGATTGGGCAGATGCCATCATTCATGGTGTGAGAGAGCCACCTCCTGGTTCAATACAAGTCTCACAGTCAGGATCACTTTTACATTTACAATTAGATGTTACAGTTAGCAAGGCTGTGATTAAAATACCTTTTTAAAGGACAGTCCATATTGAAGTGTGAACTTAACATTAGAGTTAAGTTTAACTGTCCTTCATTAACATATTAATTTGTGTCTTATCCGTGTGTGCATTTGTATCTGTGTGTGAGTTATCTGTGTGTGTTATCATTGTGTGTGTGTGCATCTGTGTTTGTATGTGCACGGGTGTTTCTGTGATTGTGTGTCTGTGTAAGTGTGTGCACATGCATGTGTGTGTGTGTGCGTGCATGTGCCTGTGTGTGTATGTGACTGTGTGCGTGTGTCTGCATGTGTGTGTGTGCATGCATGTACATGCATGCATGTCTGTGTGTGTCTGTGTGTCTGTGTCTGCGTGTATGTGTGTCTATGTGAGTGTGTGTGTATGTATGTGTGTCTGTGTGAGTGTGTCTGTATGAGTGTCTGTGAGTGTGTGTGCCTGCGTGAGTGTGAGTCTGTGTGTGTGTCTGTCTGATGATGTGTGTGTGTTCGTGTCTGTGTGTCCATGTCTGTCTGTTCATGTCTGTCTGTATGTGTATGTGTGTGTCTGTATGGGTGCATGTGTGTGTGTGTGGATGCATGTGTGTGTGAAGTGGGCCAGCGGAGTTAACATCTGGCTCGGACGACAGTCTGTGTGGAGTTTGCACATTCTCCCCGTGTCTGTGTGGGTTTCCCCCGGGTGCTCCAGTTTCCAAAGATGTACAGGTCAGGTGAATTGGCCATGGTAAATTGCCCATAGTGTTAGGTGCATTAGTCAGAGGGAAATGGGTCTGAGTGGGTTACTCTTTGGAGTGTCAGTGTGGACTTGTTGGGCCGAAGGGCCTGTTTCCATATTGTACAGAATCTAGTCAAACCTTATGGTTACAAAGCTGAAATAACAATTCTTTTATTTTTAATTAGCCAAATGAAAGCAAGCATCGCATGCAACGATAATATTCCTAGTTTCTTCGAAAATGAACTGAGACTCATATGCAGACTATGGAGGAGGATTTTAATCCTTTTTTAATTCCTACAGAGGGTGTGGGTCCAAGCCAGCATTTATTGCCCATCCTAATTGCCCTTGAGAAGGTGGTGGTAATCTGTATGTCTGTTGTATTTGATACAGCAAAAAGCTTTCTCTGAGAGTACTCAAGCACGTACGTAATCTACTCAACTGACACATTTTGTAACAAAAGGAAATTCTTTTCTGAGGTGTGTTATTAGTATACATTCCTGGTTTCACAGAGGATTAGTGATCTTTCCACACTAAGACACAGTTAGGAAATTTTTCTGTTGAACCATTACTGCAAAGTCCTGCATAATGTTGTATTTAATGAGTAAAGAGACATAATTAATGGCCCAATTTATGGTTACATTTCAGGCGGTGCTCAATGATTGAAAATATTTTTTTTTTAAGAGCCAGCCTTGGGTTATGCAATGTCATTCAACTGCAGACATGACATTGAGGCAGTTACGTTTGTACTGAATAATGGTACAATACGGTACCAGCCAGCTCGTTCTCCTGTGGGATCCGAAAATTGGAACATAAAGAGACAGGAGAAGGGGGAGGTCATTTAGCTCAGTAAGTCTGCTTCACTGCTCAACAGTTTGAACCCAAGCCAACCTTGTGACCACGGACACTCACTCACACTTATAACTGCTGCTTGAGTCCTTGCTATGGCAATGAGCAGACTTTCAGCCCCAGAGAAACCAAACTGCTAAAAGAGGCTGCAGGTCCCACATCATTAAGTTCGGTCCCCTACAGTATGGAAACAGGCCATTTGGCCCAACAAGTCCACACAACCCTCTGAAGTGTAACCTACCCAGACCCACTCCTCTACGTTTACCCCTGACTAATGCACCTAACACTATGGGCAATTTAGCATGGCTAATCCACCCAACCTGCTCATCTTCAGATTGTGGGAGGAAACCAGAGCACCTGGAGGAAGCCCACGCAGACATGGGGAGAATGTGCAAACTCCACACAGTCGCCTCAGGCAGGAATTGAACCCAGTTCACTGGCGCTGTGAGGCAGCAGTGCTAACCACTGAGCCACTGTGCCACCCCAGAACTGGCATGGGTTGGTGGGTTTAATTGTGATTTCCCTTGAAATAATTGCACAGATGCCAGTATCCCATCACAATTCACCCTTCATTTACATGTACGACACTGATCCAGCTCCCTCAGAGCCAGCTCTCAGAGTGAACAGAACCTCAGACATTCCTGTTTGTTTTTTTTTATTTATTTTTTTCTTTCTTTTTTTTTCTTTTTTTTGTGCAGGTGTGAGACACAGTGAAAGACACAAAGTGCACGAATCTTTATTCAAATTCCACCACCAGGAAGATAGGAAAACACCTGGGTGGCCAGTGACAAACACTGTCCTTCACATCAAAGGGCAGTGCTGTGTGATCAAAACAGTGAAGGGGAGGGTAGGGACTAAATCAAAATAGAATTGGAGGGAGAAATGATGCACTCCACTCCCTGCGGCGCCCACCTCTCCCTGAACAACTCCAAGGTGTTGGTCGACACCGCGTGCTCCTTCTCCAAGGAGACATTCCTGTTTGTATCTGTCAGCCAGGGCTCCCTGATTGGACCAGGTTAACAGCCCCAATCAGGAAACTCAGATTCTATGATGTCCAAAAACAGAGGGTTCTGAAAAAGCTCAGCAGGTCTCGCAGTACCTGTGAAGAGAACTCCAAGTTAACATTTCAGATCTAGTGACCCTTCCTCAGAAATGAAGGAAAATGTCAGTTTATATACAAAATATAGGGTTGGGGCATGGTGGGAGATTGTGGGCAGGAAGAAAACAATAGGTGGGGATAGAAGCCAAAGAGAGAGAAGAACAGTTGGACAGACAAAGGAGTGGTTAACGATCTGGCTAGGAGGGTGACTAGCTATTAATGGAGACTGATAGTGGCCAACAATTGGAAGTGTGTAATCTCATTTACTCCATTTTCACCTTACCCGTAACTCTTCATTATATTTTCTGGCTTAACATTAGTTTCAGCTTTCTTTTATGGGTTCGGGCCTAAAAATTGTCTCCCTTTTAAGAGCCTCACCAAGTCCCATTTAATCAGCAAATGGATGGGCTTTCCTTCTCTCAGAGGGTTATGAATCTTTCGAATCCTCTACACAAGAGCACTGCGGAGGCAGGGTCATTGAACACAGAAAAGGTTGAGATGGAATTTTTGAACTATGGGCAAGTCAAGGGTTACGGAGAGCTGGCACTTAAATGGAGTCAAGGGGAAGACTGGAATGGTGGAGCAGAATCAAAGTAGCATATGGACTACTCCAATCCTATTTCTTATACACTTATTTTATTAAATGGGTATTACAGAAACTCACCCTCTGCAGGACAATCTATGACGAGTTTTGAGGGTGGGCCTGGTAACCTGAGCATGACTTTTTTTTTGAAAACGAGTACAAACAATGGTGCAGAAACTTCATGTGTGCTGGGAGTCATTAGTGCTGGAAATTCCATGAGATCTTTGGCTGTTACGGGTGAACCGCGCTGGAAACAATTTCCCGCCAATCAAGGTAGGCCCTGAGATTCAGCAAATTTCCCATTGGATCGTTGACAATGTATGAAGGAAATGATTATGTAATGAGCATTGCAATGCAAGTCACTTTGAAAAGAACTCAGCTGACAACAAAAATTACCTTTCACAGTCGCCACTTCACCTTCTGGATGTGCCATCCTTTGCATGGCAGTGGCAGATACACAAATGGGCATGTTGATTCTCTGACCCAAGACAGTCACCGACAAATCCACTTTTGACACGTCCCTGAGCACCCTGGGACATAGACTCCATCTAAGAAGACAGATAGGAGAATTAGAATCCATGTGCAGTTCTGGTCCATGGCATAACGATTTGCTACACCAGAGGATAATTGGCATCAGCCGTTGGCCTCCCATTTTGGGAGGTCGCCAATGGTTTTCCTCAGGGAACTGGAATCGAGCAGTTGCCAAGATCAGTTAACATGAGTTCAAATCCCATCATACCTGGAGAGTGAGTAATAAATAAACTGTAAAATAAAATGCAGATGACCCAGAGTGTTGCAGAACATGGTTGGCTCCTTTAAGGAAGGAAATCTACCAGCCTGACCTGTTCTGGCCTACATGTGACTCTGCACTCACAACAACGTGGTTAACTCTTGATTACCCTAGGAAATGGCCAAATATGCCATTCAGTTAGGGTCATAGAGTCTTAGAGATGTACAGCATGGAAACCGACCCCAATTTGTCCATGCCGACCAGGTATCTCAACCCAATCTAGTCCCACCTGCCAGCATCCAGCCCATATTCCTCCAAACCCTTCCTATTCAGATACCCAACCAGATGCCTCTTAAATGTTGCAATTGTACTAGCCTCCACCACTTCTTCTGGCAGCTCATTCCATACATGTACCACTCTCTTCGTGAAAAGGTTACCCCTTAAGTCTCTTTTATATCTTCTCCCCTCTCACCCTAAACCTATAGCCTCTAGTTCTGGACTCCCCAAACCCAGGAAAAAGACATTGCCTATTTATCCTATCCATGCCCTTCATGATTTTGTAAACCTCTGTAAGGTCACCCATCAGCCTCCAATGCTCCAGGGAAAACAGCCCCAGCCTATTCAACCTCTCCCTATAGCTCAAACCCTCGAACCTGGCAACATCCTTGTAGATCTTTTCTGAACCCTTTCAAGTTTCACAATATCTTTCCAATACCAAGGAGACCAGAACTACGCACAATATTCCAAAAGTGGCCTAACCAATTACCTGTACAGCTGCAACATGACCTTCTAACTCCTGTACTCAATACTCTGACCAACAAAGGAAAGCATACCAAACGCTTTCTTCACTATTGTATCTACCTGTGACTCTACTATCAAGGAGCTATGAACCTGCACTCCAAGGTCTCTTTGTTCAGCAACACTCCCTAGGACCTTACCATAAAGTGTATAAATCCTGCCGAGATTTGCTTTCCCAAAATGCAGCACCTTGCATTTATCTAAAATAAACTCCATCTGCCACTCCTCAGCCCATTGGCCCATCTGATCAAGATCCTGTTGTAATCTGAGGTAACCTTCTTCACTGTCCACTCCACCTCCAATTTTGGTCTCATCTGCAAACTTACTAACCATACCTCTTGTCCTTACATCCAAATCATTTATATAAATTAAGAAAAGTAGAGGACCCAGCACCGATCCTTGTGGCACTCCACTGGTCATAGGCCTCCAGTCTGAAAAGCAACCTCCACCACCACCCTCTGTCTTCTACCTTTGAGCCAGTTCTGTATCCAAATGGTTAGTTCTCCCTGTATTCCATGAGATCTAACCTTGCTCACCATTCTCCCATGGGGAACCTTGTTGAACGCCTTACTGAAGTCCATATAGATCACGTCTACCACTTTCCCCTCATCAAACATCTTCAAAAAACTCAAGTTTGTGAGACATGACTTCCCACGCACAAAGCCATGTTGACCATCCCTAATCAGTCCTTGCCTTTCCAAATACATGTACATCCTGTCCCTCAGGATTCCCTCCAACAACTTGCCCACCACCGAGGTCAGGCTCACCGGTCTATAGTTCCCTGGCTTGTCCTTACCACCTTTCTTAAACAGTGGCACCCGGTGGCTGAACCAGCCTCTCAGAGGCAATCACAGTAGGGAGTAAATGCTTGTCTTGCCAGTGTAGCCCAGACGCTGCCAATGAACACTGGCTAAAAAAAAAAACTAATGGGAAGCACCCAAGAATTGGAAGGATGCCAATTCTTCCTTAGACATTTCTGAGAATTAGTTTTGTTGTCACATGAGTACAGTGAAAAGTTTACAAGTCGCTACCAATGGTGCCATCTTAGGTACAAAGGTACCTGGGTACAGATTCTTAGGGAAAAGTAAATAGAAAAATAAAGGAGTAAAAAGTTCAGAATAACTACAGCAGTGGAGTGGAGTATCCCTGTACCTCCAGCAGCTACTGAGCATTCTGCTGGGCCTGGGTTTCCAAAGCAACCACCAACCTGTCCATGGAGCAGGGCAGATGCATAAATATTGGAACACAGTACTGATCCTCCAATCTTCAATCCAGTTTCCTCAGCATCTCTGGTAAACCTGCCTGAGGTTCCTGTAACTGTCTGTGCATTTGCAGAAAGACACAGGGTCATTGTCTACTTTGAGGTGAGCAGATGATGCTCCAGCCACCACCCTATTTTTAATTTTTTGTAATTATCTCTCTGCCTCAATTAATCAGATTATAGGTCATCCCTTCACCTGTTATTCAGCTGTTGACACTTTACTCACACAGTCTGACACTCTTGATCACCCGCGGAGACCTATTATTCGGCCTGTCGACACTCCACTCACACCAGTTGTATGATCTTCTGGTCTCTCTGCCTATAAATTCTACATGCTTTTCTTCTTTTTACCTGACAAAGGGGAAGTGCTCCGTAAGCTTGTGATTTCAAATAAACCTGTTGGACTACAGAACGTAGAACATCACAGCTCAGTATAGGCCCTTTGGCTCTTGATGTTGCACCGCCATGTGAAATCAATCTGAAGCCCATCTAACCTGCGCTATTCCATTTTCATCCATATTCTATCCAATGACCATTTAAATGCCCTTAAGTTTGGCGAGGCTACTACTGTTGCAGGCAGGGCGTTCCACACCCTTCTTACTCTCTGAGTAAAGAACATCCCTCTGAAATCTGTCCTATATCTATCACCCCTCAATATAAAGCTATGTGCCCTCATGTTAGCCTTCACCATCTGAGGAAAAAAGGTCCTCACTGTCCACCCTATCTAATCCTCTAATCATCTTGTATGTCTCTATTAAGTCACTTCTTAACCTCCTTCCCTCTAATGAAAACAGCCTCAAATCCCTCATAAGACCTTCCCTCCATTCCAGGCAACATCCTGGTAAATCTCCTCTGCACCCTTTCCAACGCTTCCACATCCTTCCTATAACGCGGTGACCAGAGCTATACACAATACTGCAAGTGCAGCCGCACCAGAGTTTTGTACAGCTGTAGCATGATCTCATGGCTCTGAAGCTCAACCCTTGCATCAATAAAAGCTAACACAACTTATACCTTCTTAACAACCCTATCAACCATGGTGGCAACTTTCAGGGATCCTTGTACACGGATGCCAAAATCTCTCTGCTCATCCACACTACCAAGAATGTTACCATTAGCCCAGTACTCTGTATAACCCGGTGTCGTGTGACTTCTGACATTGTCCACCCCAGTCCAACCCTGGGCACCTCAACATCAGAATGCCAGCGACCTGGGGTGTTTTCTCCTTGACCAGCTGTGGAGATGTGAATGTGACGTGTTCACCAGAATGTGTTCCTCCTCTGGAAGTGAATGACAGATGGTTGGAACCCGACCCACCAGACGTCTCAAAATGGATTGTTTCTGCTTCCGAAACCAATTGTTAAGACTGAGTTAGGCTTCCCAAGTCAGCCTGCTCACCTGCACCAGGAGAGGGTTTGCTCTATTAAAGGAAAAATACAGGTGAAGGCACATTCTGCACAACCAACATGCTGTCCACCTGAGAGTTTTGCAGCCAATTGCCTTAAAACCCTGCAGTCAACCAATATTTAAAATAGAGACAGATAGGTTCTTGATTTGCCCAGGGGATCAAAGGTTATGGTGAGAAAACAGGAGAATAGGGTTGAGAAAGATGTCAGCCATGATTGAGTGGTGGAGCCGATTCGATGGGCCGAATGGCCTAATTTCTGCTCCTATGTTTTATGGTCTAATAAAGCAACAGCTGCATTGGAGAGAATGATTACTTGCATGAAGATTTTATTTGATGATTGTTGCTAGACCATCTCTCAGCACATCCTGTTTACAATTCCATAATAAAAATAACATTACAATATTTGAATTGAAGAGAAAATAGTTTCAGTCCAAAGAGCCGTGGTTACAAACGATAGCTTCAGATCTCCTATCCAAGTGGAGATGGGTCCATTTGTTTGGGTCAATGAGCAGGCAAGGGAAGCCTATTTAATTTTACTTTTTTTTGGACTGTGTTACATCCCCTATTGGTGAAGTGTATGGAAGCAAAGGGAGCTGCAAGTATCCCTGATAATAACTGCCTCAAAGATTGATGGATATCATTAAATATGCCAAGTCTCAGGTCTGATGCTACATTTTGGGAAGGCAAATCAGGGCAGGATTCATACACTTAATGGTAAGGTCCTGGGGAGTGTTGCTGAACAAAGAGACCTTGGAGTGCAGGTTCATAGCTCCTTGAAAGTGGAGTTGCAGGTAGATAGGATAGTGAAGAAGGCGTTTAGGAGTTGTACAGGTCATTGGTAAGGCCACTTTTGGAATATTGTGTGTAATTCTGGTCTCCTTCCAATCGGAAGGATGTTGTGAAACTTGAAAGGATTCAGAAAAGATTTACAAGGATGTTGCCAGGGTTGGACGATTTGAGCTACAAGGAGAAGCTGAATAGGCTGGGGCTGTTTTCCCTGGAGTGTTGGAGGCTGAGGGGTGACCTTATAGATGTTTATAAAATCTTGAGGTGTATGGATAGCATAAATAAACAAAGTCTTTTCCCATGGTTAATGAAGTCCAGAACTAGAGCACATGGGTGAGAAGGGAAAGATTTAAAAGGGACTGAAGGGGCAACATTTTCACTCAGAGGGTGGTACGTGTATGGAATGTGCTGCTAGAGGAAGTGGTGGAGGCTGGTACAATTACAACATTTAAAGGGCATCTGGATAGTTACCTGTATAGGAAGGGTTGAGAGGGATATGGGCCAAGTGCTGGCAAATGGGACTAGATCATTTTAGGATATCTGAGAGGCATAGAGTCACAGAGACATACAGCATGGAAACAGACCCTTCAGTCCAACTCGTCTATGGTCCAAGAGCAGGGGGGAACATGACTTGGATAGCATCTTTTCAGGCAGCACGGATACAAAGGGCCAAATAGCCTCCTTCTGTGGGCATTTCTATGGTGATGCCTTTGAGGAACTATCTCATTGTTGCAGTGGGACTATTAAAAACACTGAAGGCTGGCAATATAGTTTGATATTTGGTTGAGCAATGAGTTCAAGAGAACTATTAATTTTGACATTAAGTAACAGTTCCTTCAAGTGTGGCGTTTTGTCTGGGTCAGAAGGGAGACTCCATTTTGGTCTATAAACCCACATTGTTAGGCTGTCATATGCTGTTAGATCGATGTCTTCATTGTTCTTCACAAGGGAGTAGTGCAGGCTGGAACAAGCAGTGTTTATCTAGGAGGGGGATTGTGTAACATTTCAGGTCAATAGCCTCGTCAAAAGTACTGAACAGTTCTTGCTAGCCCCCAACTTAAACATGTAGTCCGTCATCAGAGAGGGCAGTCCCACCACCTGCTGCTCCATCTCCTCCATGTGCAATCCTCTTCAGATAGCACTATTCCACTTCATACATCAATGCTACCGTAACAGTTCAGACTCTGTAGGCTATACCAAAGCGATCACCCTAACCGAGTCAGGCACCCAGAGCATTGTTTTAAGAGACTAGTCGCATGCCTGGTCATTATCCCAGTGATTATGCAGAGGGCTGCTGGGGAAACAGAAAAGTGTCATTGACCATTGATTAGAGAGGTTAAACAATACTTACTACCCACACCTCCACTTCTTGCCTTTAAATCACCACCAAATCTCAAACAGACCATTGTTTGCAGCAAACTGCCCAGTCTACAGGACAACATTGATCACGACACTGTCACAGCAGACGATGCAAGACGTTTCAGAATGTCAACACGGATACCACCATTACACATGGGGACACCACCCACCATGTACATGGCAGGTACTCATGTGACTCAGCCAACATTGTCCATCTCATACACTGCAGGCAGGGATGCCCTCAGACATGGTATATTGGTGAGACTGAGCAGAGGCTACGACAATGGATGAATGGACACCACACAACAATCACCAGGCAGGAGTGTTCCTTCCCAGTCGGGGCACAATTCAGTGGTCCAGGGCATTCAACGTCAGACCTTCGGGTGACCATCCTCCAAGGCAAATTTAGGTTTAGACGACAACACAAAGTGGCTTAGCAGAGGCTGATAGCAAAGTTCAATACCCATGGGGATGGCCTCAACCAGGACCTTAGGTTCACGTCACACTACAGATGACCTCACTGCACTACACAGTCACACACACACAGATCTGCTCTCAAAAACAAGCTCTCTCGCATACACTCACACATACACCTCCCACATTCACACCCATACCATCTCATAGACTTATACCCCATTACACACACACACACTCACACCCACATGCACACATTCACTCAGTCACCCCTGCACACACACATGGAAAAGTTTGTGGGGTGAATGTGTACTTGCAGAATTGTATTTTATTTTGCTCAAAAACTGCATAAATCCCTGTAAGATTCCGTAAATCCCACTTTAGAAATAGAATCAGTCTGACCTAACAATCTGACACAGACAGACTTTAACCTCACACCTTCAATCTGAGCATTATCTGAGCTGAGATGGCACCTATCGTTAAATCTACCTTGAAAATGTAATTTTAAAATAGTGCTGGGATTTACTTCTGAAGGAACCAAAACTAACATGATCATTCTGAAAGATAAAAGACTTCAGCTAAAGTTGTTTAACACTGCATTCCATAGCACAGCAATCCTGTTGCTATAAATTCTGTGTCTTATGATAAGTCATCTCCACAACCACCTGAAGAATGAGATTTTTAATTTGATCCACCCTAGTCCAATACCGGCACCTCCAAATTCTCCAAATTCACTCAATCATTCCTTATCAAGTGATAGAGTGGCTGGTTGGTGAAGGATGAGAGATGAGCTGTGCCACACTATGGCAGTGATCATTGGTAACTCTTGTATACATGGTGTTATGGATCAGGCCAGACACCTGCAAAACATTTTAAGAAGATAGCCTAGACCCTAACTTTTCTTTATTTTTAAAGGTAGATGTGAAGTGGGTGTTCTAGAAGCGACTCATCAAACTACTCAACGTTAAGCAAAACACAGTTTATTTAAACCCTGTAATTAAAATACAACCAAAGAAAGAGGAATTTAGCATAACTTAACTCTATTGGAAAACTTAACAGAATAATAGATTCAGTAACTATTACTAATTAACTGTTCCAATACAGTAACATCCCATACACACAACCCTTAGCAAAAGCGAAAAGGAAAATTCAGCCACAGATTCTCACATGCAGTTCTCCAACCCAGGAGGAAAAGAAATCAAGAGAAAATTCAGAGACAATAACAGCCAGGAGACAGACACTGAAGCTTTGAACTCTGTTGAGACCCCAGTAGCTTCTGATGCTACTGAAGAAACCAAAACCTAGAAATCTGGATCACTGTGGGAGCCAGATACACCCACTAGAGCTGTCTTAAAAAACCTAAGGCCTCCCAAACTGTTTACGCAAGTCTTCGTTAGTCAGCTCAGCACCTCTGCCTTACAACCTTTCTTCACAAAAGAAAACAGGACAAAATAACCTCTGAAAGTGACAGCATCATCATGATGCAATGGAATCTCTCCTCATTAAGAAATGTAGTTGGTTGCTTTTATGGGACTCTGATAGTTTCAGAAGAGCAGACAACAACCTTTGGTTACAAGGGAAATCAATCACTGAGGCAATTCTCAAAACCCTCTCGTCCTGACCAATAGCACTCACTAGGAACATATATAGTTGGAGACCTTGGTTTTAGTGGCCCTAGAGTATGGGCCATTGTTAAAATTAGATTAGATTCCCTACAGTGTGGAAACAGGGCATTTGGCACAACCAGTCCACACCAACCCTTCAAAGAGTAACCCACCCAGACCCATACCCTTACATTTACCACTGACTAATGGACCTAACCTACATATCCCTGAACACTATGGGCACTATCGGAGTCACTACCGGATTCGAAACATTGACTCTGTTTCTCTCTAGATACACCTGTTGAGTTTCTCTGACACTTTCCGTCTTTATTTTGGATTTCCATTGTCCACAGAATTTTGCTCATTTTGTTCATGAAACAGAATTCTGTCCTTGCCCTGCTCCTATGTACCTCTGATCAAACATCAATGCAAACTGAAGGAACAGCACCACATCCTTCAGATAGTCACTTCACAGCGCTCTGTCTGGAGTTAGACACAGTTCTTACATTACATTTACATTACATTACAGTACATTACAGTGTGGAAACAGGCCCTTCGGCCCAACAAGTCCACACCGACCCGCCGAAGCGCAACCCACCCATACCCCTACATTTACCCCTTACTTAACACTACGGGCAATTTAGCATGGCCAATTCACCTGACCTGCACATCTTTGGACTGTGGGAGGAAACCGGAGCACCCGGAGGAAACCCACGCAGACACGGGGAGAACGTGCAAACTCCACACAGTCAGTCGCCTGAGGCGGGAAATGAACCTGGATCTCCGGCGCTGTGAGGCAGCAGTGCTAACCACTGTGCCACCGTAGGCTAAAGGGCTAAAGGGATCAAAGGCTGTGGAGAGAACATGGGAACCAAGTTCAATGATCAGCTGTGATCATTCTGAAAGGTGGAGCAAGCTCAATAGGCAGAATTCCTGCTTGTATTTCCTATGTTTCTGCATTTATAAGTTCTGGAGAAGTGTCTTACTGGACTTGAAACGTTAATCTGTTTCTCCCTCCACAGATGCTGCCAGACCTGCTGAGTTTCACCAGCAATCTCTGTGTTGGTTAAATGATCCTTCTACATGTCAATACAATGCCAGCTCCACTGTCAGTGTTATCATCTTCGTGCCACTCTGTGAGTTGTTTGAAAGATTCACACCAGCACAGCACGAAATTCCCTTTCAGGGAGAAGGGTACAGAGCACTTTAGATTTTCTAGAAAACCAGGTGGGGGCTGGACCACAGAAGTTGCTGGATGAGAGTATTACACCTTTTATAGAAAACACACCACTTTCATCATAGCAAGCCCCTCCAAACACAGCGTAATGATGACCCAATGAACCACCTTTACGACACTGGTCAAGGGATAGATATTGACTGAGGAAACCTTCTCTGCTCTTTGAAATAATCGACTGGGAGTCTTCCCCTGAGTGGGCAGGGAGGCAGGGGCAGCATCAGTGACAGTGCAGCACTCCCTCTGCACTGCACCGGGCTGCCCGTTCCTGGTCGGCCCAAAGTCTCTGGAATAGTTCTCGACCTGCAACTCTCTGAACTGGAGGCAACAGCGAACTGGACCAGATCGGTTCCAAAGGCTGTCGACAACTTAATAAAGTCCGAGGGGAGAACGTTCAAGCAGTTGGGGGAGGGGATCGCTGGCAAGAAAGCATGAGGGCAGAAAGACAACCATCTGAGACAAGGTCAAGAGCTCAAGCAGTAGTACCGAGCAATATTGTGGGAATGATGTTCCAGCCATCAACACTCCCAGGAGCAACGCCAATGAAACAATATTTGTTTGAAGTTTGAGGTAGCATGAGCAAAGGAGCAGGAAGCAAAATTGCTTTAACAATATTTTGGAAAAGCTGGATTGAGGGCGGAATCCTGAGAGGAGCAGCCGTTGGGCTGCAGTTGTGTCAGCATTTCAGAGTTTTAATTTACTCTTCCTTTCTCACGGTGCTTGTATTTTATTCACAATTGCAGGATCAACTAAATTTACTTTTATTGTCCTTAGCTAAATGTTCATTTGTCTCCCGTAGCTGGATGCTTGAAAAGGGCCAAAGTCAGCCACCAAACGGAGTTAAGACCCTTCAGTACGTGACTTGTAATTCCAGCTAAACTATTGGACAAAGTGGTCAGCAATGCACAAATTGGGGGCAATTGCAACCAAACCATTTTAATGTCTGCACATGAAATTATTCCAGCCAGTATCTTACCAAGGCTTCAAACATGAAACAGGTAGTACCAAAGTTGAAGTTCAGAACAATGTCAATAATTAGTACGGAGCACCCACTGCTGTGTAAAAACTGTGATTTCTAACCAACCCATAAAATATCAAGAGAGGCTACAAATCAATGTATACGTTTACATGCCCAAACAGACAGACTCAAAATGCAAATTGTTTTATCCATTCAATCTTTCCTGATGTTTAGTTTTTTTAAGAAAATTGCCTTAGGTTTAACAGAATTTCGAAACGCTAACATTGACAAAATCAATCAAGATGATCAAGAACTTCTAAAAAATACCTTGAGAAAGCAGCCACGTTGTCCCTTAATGTCTGTTGTTCATCTGCTCCTGAACGGTAATAATCATATACTGCTTTCGGAAGAATCTCCTTTGCATGTTGCTCGAAATCATTAATGCACACTGGTTTGCTCAGCATTCTTCTCAATTGGGCTTGTGGTACAGGCAAATACAGTCTGCCTGGACACGACAATACACTGCACTCTGTCCTCCTACATAGTTAACGTTTAACTCTCAGGTTGACAGTGGAGTACATCATTGCTTATTGACATGCCAACGCAAAAGAGAAGCAAGCATACGTTCACCTACAGTTGCAAAAAACTTATGTAGACACATTCTGAGTAGGTAGTCCATTCAAGAGCCCCAAGCACTGGCCTCTGTTAGGTTTAAGACACCGTTGATTGCAAAGGCAAGAGGAAATTGATTTTACAGGTCTGTGATCAACATCCTGGGGTTACCATTGACCAGAAACCAGACTGGACTAACCACCACCTGTGGCTACAAGAACAAGACAGAGGGACCACGACCGTTGACATGACATTTTAATGCCGTGGAGCAAGGAAGCCAATGTGCTGTAGCCAATTTTGCATACAAAATAGGTGGAAAGGCAAGTTGTGAGAGAGACACAAACAGTTTAGACAGAGATTGGTCCGCCGGCGCCCTGGGGTTGTTCCGGGGGGGGGGCGCCGCGGGGGGTGGGGTGCGTTATTTCTCCCTCCGGCTCTGTTTTGATTTGGTCCCTGCCCTCCCCTTCACTGTTTTGGTCGCACGCGCTGCCCTTTGATGTGGGGGGCGGTGTTTGTCGCTGGCCACCCGGGTGTTTTCCTATCTTCCTGGCGGTGGAATTTGAATAAAGATTCGTGCACTTTGTGTCTTTCACTGTGTCTCACACCTGCACGCACACACCATGGGTGCTGGGGAAAAAATAAGCACTACCGCACTTAGGTGGTAGTGTGGGGGTTAAAAAAAAATATATAAAACAAAAAAAAAAGGATGGTAAGGGCACTGCTTGTCACTGGCCACAAAAAAAAGAAGGGCTTATGCCCGAAACGTCGATTCTCCTGTTCCCTGGATGCTGCCTGACCTGCTGCGCTTTTCCAGCAACACATTTTCAGCACAAAAAAAATAGACAGAGATTGGTTAAGTAAGGGGGATAAGGTTGGCAAAGGACGTATAATGTGAGAAAATATGAAGTTGTTCATTTTGGAAGGGAGAATAAAGGGACATAAATGTAGCACCCAGAAAATGTTGATTAAAATAGAGTGACCAAAGAAAATCTTCCCATCTTCTCATAAATCAGAATTCACACAACATTTTGCCCGGTTATAATCCAACAGGTTTATTCAAAAACACACGTTTTCAGAGGAACACTGATGAACGAGCAACACTCCAATAGCATCTGATTTCAAATAAACCTGTTGAACTATGACCTAGTGTTGTGTGACTTCTGACCTTGCCCACCCCAGTCCAACACCAGCCCCTCCACATCACATCTTCTCATATTCACATGAAAGTCACCCATGGTGCTCGGTTTAGTTTTGAATCTGCAATAGTAATAGATGGAGATATAATTTGAAAAGTGTCCTGTGTAGGAGAGACTACACATTAATGTAAGCCCACATCCACCAGCCAGAATACCAACTTGACTCAAAGTGAAACAGATTTCAATTTTGAACAAAATAAATCTTCTCCAAATCTATTGAGATGGGCATCACTCCGTTGTGTCTACAACAGATAAAACAAGATATAAGAAAGTAAAAGGTATTGGGAGGTATTCAATTCCAGTTCTCTTCAGACAATTAAAGGATTTTCTTCACTAAATGTATTCCAAGGTTCTAGACGGGAAATAAGTTGAACAGGCATTTAATCTTTTTATTGACTCATCAGATTCAATGGCGTTTCTTGTGAAGAAAAATGGAAACAATGCCCTGCCAGTAGCAGTGGTGGACTCTCCCTCATTATGGGCATTTAAGCGGGCATTGGATAGCCATATGGAGGATAGTGGACTAGTGTAGGTTAGGTGGGCTTGGATCGGCGCAACATCGAGGGCCGAAGGGCCTGTACTGCGCTGTATTCTTCTATGTTCTATGATAAAGAATGCACTTTCCTTGACAGCTTACCTCATCTCTCACAAAGCTTAACGCATGGAAGCTCAAACAAAAATTGCGGTAAAAGCTCAGCAAGTCGGGCTGTGGAGAGAAGTCAGAGTTAACATTTCGGGTCAAGTTACCCTTCCTCAGACACATAAAGGACTTTTTTTCATTAATTCACACGCTAGGTCAGCATTTATTGCCCATCCCTAATTGCCCAGAGGGGAGGTTAAAAGTCAACCACATTGTGGTGGGTCTGGAGTCACATGTAGGCCAGACTGGGTAAGGATGGTAGTTTCCTTCTCTCAAGGACATTAGTGTTCCAGATGGGTTTGTAAAACAATTGACAACAGCTTCATAATGATCATTGAACTCTTCATTCCAGACTTGTATTGATAACTAATTCTATCACCTGCTATGGCAGAATAAAACTTATTCAAGTACTGCTTTTGCAGCCACTGAGAGAACCGTGGTTAAAGAATTCACCTCAAAGACAAAGGTTTCTGGAGAGCAGAAATTGCCATCACAATGCTGGGATGGCATGGTGGCTCAGTGGTTAGCACTGCTGTCTCACAGCGCCAGGTTTGATTCCAGCCTCGGGCAACTGTCTGTGTGGAGTTTGTACATTCTCCCCGTGTCTGTGTGGGTTCCCTCCAGGTGCTCCGGTTTCTTCCCACAGTCCAAAGATGTGCAGGTTAGGTGAATAGGCTATGCTAAACTGGCCAGCATCCTTTCCAAGAAACCAACTGCTATACAGTCAGTTTAAAGTCTGGTGGGAGTGTTAGCAGAGGGGCAGGTAACTGGTAGAGTGGGTAGGTGGGGAAGTGAGTGCAGTCTTGCAGAGTGAATGGGATATCAGTTCTGGAGTTATTCAAGAGTTGGACTAGGTGCTTTTAGTCTAGAATTCATCATAGATTCCCTACAACATGGAAGCTAGGCCATTCAGCCCATTGAGTCCACACCAACCCTTTGAGGAGCATCCCACCTGGACACACCCCATTTCTGTAACCCTGCTTTTCCCATAACTAATCCACCTAGCCTGCACAACCCTGGACACTATGGAGCAATTTAGCATGGCCAAATCACCTAACCTGCACATTGGGGCGGCACGGTGGCTCAGTGGTTAGCACTGCTGGCCAGGTTCGATTCTAGCCTCGGGCGACTATCTGTGTGGAGTTTGCACATTCTCCCCGTGTCTGTGTGGGTTTCCTCCGGGTGCTCCGGTTTTCTCCCAAATTCCAAAGATGTGCAGGTCAGGACAATTGGCCATGCTAAATTGTCCCATAGTGGTTCGGTGCATTAGTCAGAGGGAAAATGGGTCTGGGTGGGTTACTCTTCAGAGGGTCGGTGTGGACTTGTAGGGCCGATTTCCACACTGTAGGTTATCTAATCTAATCTAATCTTTGGACTGTGGGAGGAAACCCACGCAGACACGGGGAGAATGTGCAAACTCCACACGGACAGTTGCCTGAGGATGGAATTGAACCCGGGTCTCTGGCACTGTGAGGCAGCAGTGCTAACCACTGAGCCACCGTGCTGCCCCAACTCCTGGATCGGCATTCAGGTTAAGTGCATCAGAACTGTCCAGGTAGGTGCATGTTGGAACAGCTTGGGCCAGTGCACTGAAGGGTTCTTGTGGTGCAGTAGTAGTGTTGCTATCTATGATCCAAGAGGCTTGGGTTCAAATCGCATCTGCTCCAGGATTAGAAAATATTTGACCAAGTGCACTGCTACTTCTGGAGCACGGATTTTCAGTATTAATTATCCTAGTTTTGAGGGGGCAGGTGATGCTCAGAAACGCCTGCATTTGCAACTTCCCCTCCGAACCAGGCACCATCCTAATTTAGAACTATATCACCGCTGTTTTTCACCATTGCTGGATGGAGATTCTGGACTCCCTCCCCACAGCCCTGTCAATGTACTATCCCCATTACACTGCAGCGGTTCTAGAAGATGGCTCTCCACCATCTTGTCCAAGTCAACCAGAGATATTCATGGCCAATACGAGACTCCCCAAGCAGGTGCTCTCCTCCCAGCTCCAAAACGGCAGGTGAGCTACAGGTGGGACAGAGGACGCGCTTCAGGCATACCCACAAGGCCTCACCGGGGAAGTGTGGCACTCCCACAGACACCCGGGAATCACTGGCCCGACACCATCCAAAATGGAGGAGCAGCATCCAGGAAGGTGTCGTGCACTTCGAGACTTGACATAGAGAAAAAAGAAGCCGAGGGGAAATAGGGAAAGGAGCTGCCAAACCAATGCCTCACCCACCCCTTCCCATGACCACCTTCTGTCCCAAGTGTAACACGGCCTGCGGTAGCTGCATTGGTCTATACAGCCTCCTATGGACTCACCCTGAAAATGGCACAGAGTTATCCCCGTCTGCGATGGGCCACTGATGATGACAATCCATTATGACAGACGATTCAAAGGTTTTAAGCAGCACCTTTTGAGGGGTAAGGAGGCAGAAGAAGTCTAGAGGAAGATATCGCAGGGCCTAAGGTCCTGGGCTAATGGTCGGATACTTGGTAGTGTGGATGAGCAGAGGGATCTTGGTGTCCATGTACACAAATCTTTGAAAGTTGCCACCCAGGTAAATAGTGCGGTGAAGAAGGCATATGCCGTACTGGCTTTTATTGGTAGAGGAATTGAGTTCCCGAGTCCTGAGATCATGTTGCAGTTGCATAAGACTCTGGTGCAGCCGCATCTGGAGTATTGTGTGCAGTCTTGGTCGCCATATTATAGGAAGGATGTGGAGGCACTGGAACAGGTGCAGAGGAGGTTTACCAGGATGTTGCCTGGTATAGTAGAAAGATCGTATGAGGAAAGGCTGAGGCACTTGGGGTTGTTTTCATTGGAGAAAAGAAGGTTTAGGGGTGACTTGACAGAGGTGTACAAGATGATTAGGGGTTTAGATAGGGCCGACAGTGAGAATCTTTTTCCTCGTATGGAGTCAGCTATTACAAGGTGGCATAGCTTTAAATTAAGGGGGGGTAGGTATAGGACAGATGTTAGGGGTAGGTTCTTTACTCAGCGAGTCGTGAGTTCATGGAATGCCCTGCCAGTAGCAGTGGTGGACTCTCCCTCATTATGGGCATTTAAGCGGGCATTGGATAGGCATATGGAGGATAGTGTAGGTTAGGTGGGCTTGGATCGGCGCAACATCGAGAGCCGAAGGGCCTGTACTGCGCTGTATTCTTCTATGTTCTATGTAAGGCCTCACACAACTCTGGGCATGACCACCAAAAGAGAACAAGTTAACAACGGGGATGTCAAAGAGACCAAGATGTGCAGATGTGTGAGGCTGGAAGGGAGTACAGAGATCAGGAGGGCTGAGGCTCTGGAAAGCAGACGCAACATTTTGGTAGAAAGGTTGTCACACTGAGAGCGAGACAATGCCAATCTGCAAGTATAGGAGTGAGGGGGTGGGGAGGGGAGTGGAGGGTGCAGTGTGGTGCGAGTTAAGAGGCAGGTGTGTTCACTCAGGGTACAAACTGGAACACCAGCCTGGCTGCACAGGGATGCTCATGCCTGGGGAGCAAAGTCACGGACGAGGGCTTCCACAGCCGATGAGCCGAGATAGGGTGAAGCCGGCTGACTTGGACAACCCGCTTCATCCTCATGCATTGTACATACAAATCAAGCTGGACAGAAAAGGTACAAAAGGCATGCATTTATTGCATCTTCTGTTAACAAACTGACACTTCTATAAAGACTCGCATTGTAAAAATTGCGTGGTCGCCTCCCTCGCAAAAACTGAACACAACTCGCCATGTCACATCCCTTCTGCCTTCTCGCGAGTGTAGCTATTGACTGAACCTAAAACTCGAGTGAAAGATGTCTGTGCAATTTAACATCGTGGTGCACACCATGTCCGTCTCGCCTGACTTTGCAACCTTCTGAAGCAGCGAGCTGCTCTGAGCTTCAAGTAAATCCTTCAATTAACACGGCACAGTGCAAAGAAAGGGAATTTTACAAGAGCCTTTCAGAACGAACCACCGGTTTCATAGACAAGTGTTGCAGTCGAGAATCTCAAACTAAAACCTTAACGTGTGCCCACTGTGACACACGGGTGTAGACAGACATAAGGGCGGCAAAGTGGTGAACACTGCTGCCTCTCAGCGCCAGGGACCCGGGTTCGACTCCCGCCTCGGGCGATTGTGTGGAGCTTCCACATTCTCCCCAGTGTCTGCGTGGGATTACTCCGGTTTCCTCCCACAGCCCAAAGCTGTGCAGGTTAGGGTGCTAAATTGCCGATATTATTCAGGGGATGTGTGGGTCGGGTGCACTAGCCAGGGGAACGTAGATGGAAAGGATAGGGGAATGGGTCCGGGTGGGATATTCTTCGGAGGATCGGTGTGGACTTGATGGACCAAATGTCCCCACACCGTCGGGATTCAATGAAGTTCTCGCATGCCTCACACTAAATTGTAAACAAGACCGGCCAAACTACGGGCAAAGCAATAAATACAAAATTAGGCAGGTACTTCTGCATTCAACTCACAAACAAAGTAGAGAGATCCACCTTCAACATCATTCACATAAAATACAAAAGGTAAATTTTAAAATACAATCTTCCATACCCCCGCAGTAATACAAATCCAAAAAAAATATTTTTTACAAAAATAGTGAAAAATTCTGCACTGCAGGCCTGAACTTTTCATCAGGGGATACTGAACGGTTATGTACAAATGGCGGAACCTGTTAAATCTAACAGAAATGCATGTATCATTGTGGCCGTGCAGTTGTCAATATATTGCTCAGAGTATCAAAATAAAAGTCAACTGTTTCAAAACAGTAGTTACAATATAATCCCCCAAAACACTGTACAGTTATAAATCTGTCCCCTATCCAAGCGACAATCTTTTCAACTTTTCCCAAATTGTACTGGAAAACTTAATATTGCAGTGTATTGCTGTATTTTAAAAGACATCTCGACAAACGTTGCTGAAATCAAAAGCCCGGTGTCCATTTCTGTGGAGAGTCAAGATCCCTCGAATATAAAAGGAATCCATTTGTTTCTAACCCAGGTTGGAGCTGGGGTGTGAGGGCCCTGTGTGAGTCAAATCCGGCCATCCCATAACATTGCACCAGCAGACAAAACATGTGCAGGTTTACAAAGGATGGTAGGTTAAGGGGGTTTGGCATAATTCCAGGAAGAGGCTTTTCCCCAAGAACGCACAAGATTCGGACAGTAATCCACACGTTTTGATCAGCGGCCACGTTATGGTAAGGAGAGCACAACAGTGTTCCGAGCCGATTTCTCTCCTGCTATTCGAAAGGCAAGGCATTAACCCTTATGTTAAAAGACAGAAGTCACATGACACTAGGCTGTAGTCCAACATCAGTCGGGGCGAAGCTGAAAGAGCTCAGCAGGTCAGACAGCATCACAGGAGCAGGAAAATCAAACGGGTCCTGAAACATTGACTCCCCGCATGACCTGCGGTGCTTTTCCAGCTTCACATTACTGACTCGGATCTCCAGCATCTGCAGTCCTCACTGTGTCTTCTAGTCCAATATGTTTAGTTGAAATCACAAGCTTTCGGAACGTTCAGAGGGATGAGGGTGCAGCGCTCTGAAAACTTGTGATTTCAAATAAACCTGTTGGACTGTAGCCTGGTGGCATCTGACTTCTGACTGTGTAAACCCCAGTCCAACACCGGCACCTACAAATCATGTTCACAGAGTAAAAGGGAACAAGTGATTAGGTGCATGTGTTTGGTGGTGGTGGTGGGGGGGGGTGGCAGGTCACTCAGTATCACTCCAAGTGTTCACTCGGCACGGCAGACAGCGATTTGGACCTTTCCACTCACGTAAATATCAAAACCAGCACCAAGACACACAGACAGACAACTCCTGCCCTCCTTCAGTGCGGGCACACTCACTCCCCCTCATGATACTTTTGAGGCCATCTTGAAAAACGTCTGCCAACAGCCGCGATAGTAAATCCCACTGTTTGAATCCGATGCAGCAAGTGTTTGACTCCGTGCTCCTGAATGGAGTATACACTAAAAATGGCAAGTCAAAACATGCCAACCTTTACCTGGAAGTAGAACTCCTATTCAAAACATGAGGGAGGGAGAGAGAGAGAGAGAGAGAGAGAGAAAGAGAAAGAGGGAGAGGGAGAGAAAGAGAAAGAGGGAGAGAGAGGGAGAGAAAGAGAAAGAGGGAGAGAAGAGAAAGAAAGAAAGAAAAAAAAAACACACACAGTGACAGACACAGAAACTTGCAGCACGATCTGCAGATTGCTAACTTGCAGATCCATCTTCAATCCTGTAGGAACTGCAAATATTTGGGCTCTTCTTCCAGCTAGTCAGTCAAAGCAAGCATATCAAGAATGGCTTAAAATTTAACTGGATGCTTTTTTCAGAGGGTTAGCTTTGAAGATGAACTTCAACAGATCAAATGACATTTTCTTGTCTCGATTGTTCTTAAGGGCTAAAATGAAAATGGTTCCATGTCATAGAAGGGAGAGAGAGCGCGAGAGGGCAGGAGTAAGAAAATGAGCAGGAGAGAGAGGAAGTGAGGGGGGGGGAGAGAAAGAGAGCGAGCACGCGTGCAACCAGGGCACTACCCATTTTGGCCAAGGTTCCAGTATGAAGTTAGCAGGCGGCACTATTTGCTTTAGAGATAACCTCTGCTCACAGAAACTTGGAGCACCGCTGCCCTTTTTTTCATACAAAGTACAAAATGTGAAAACATTCATTAACCTACAAAAACCACTGTCTTTTTTTTTTGGAAAAAAAAAGGTTACAGGCAGAGCCTGCACATTATATTCAGTTAACAATAGATCAAGATTGTCATAGCCGATAAATCTGTCACAAAGAGGAAAGAAAAGTGAATCCAAACAAACCAAATTTCAAAATCCAAGACAAAACAAAATAGGGACAGAAAGTCCACAGAAGCACAATTCTTTGGTCGGAGTCCGAGCTAGTGGCATACGTGCCTGTAAAAGGAGAGCTTAGGAATCTTCCGGGATGATTCGTTTGCGGAGCCCCCCGTCTGTGTCGTTGTCAGACGGCGGCTGATCTTCCTCAAAAGCCGACTCGTCTCCTGAGGGCTTGGCGTCTAGAGGGTTGTCTTCATCCTCAGCTCCTGAGCCGTGCGGTTCCCACTCGGAGGGATCCAGTTCCCTCTTCTCCAGCTCCTCGGAGTCCTCATCTTCCGCTTCCAACATCTCTGCTGATTCAGAAAGGTCAGTCAAACACACAATGGTCACTGGACTGCCCCCCCCCCCACCCCCTCCTTGCCCTTCAGCCCCCTCCTCAGTAGGTCACTAACTCCCCATTGTCATCAGAAGTCACACGATATCAGGTTATAGTCCGACAGATTCACTTAAAATCACAAGCTTTTGAAGCACTGCCCCTTCATCAGGTGAAGTGGAGGGAGGGCACAGGCACAGAATATAGTGGCAGAGAGGTGATGGCAAGGTAGAACAAAGAAAATTACAGCACGCAAACAGGCCCTTTGGCCCTCCAAGCCTGTACTGATCCAGATCCTCTGGGGGCAGCACGGTGGCACAGTGATTAGCACTGCTGCCTCACAGCACCAGAGATCCGGGTTCAATTCCCGCACAATTCCCCTGTTTCTGTGTGGGTTTCCTCCGGGTGCTCCGGTTTCCTCCCACAGTCCAAAGATGTGCAGGTCAGGTGAATTGGCCATGCTAAACTGCCTGTAGTGTTGGGTGAAGGGGTAAATGTGGGGGAGTGGGTCTGGGTGGGTTGCGCTTCGGCGGGTCGGTGTGGACTTGTTGGGCCGAAGGGCCTGCTTCCACACTGTAAGTAACCTAATCTAATCTCTATTTAAACCTGACACCGAGTTTCTAAGGATCTGTATCCCTTTGCTCCGTGCCCATTCATATATCTAGCGAGATACATCTTAAATGATGCTCTCGTGCCTATCCCTACCACCTCCGCTGGCGTGTTCCAGGCACCCACCACCCTCTGCGTAAAGAACTTTTCACGCATATCTCCCTTAAACATTTCCCCTCTCATTTTGAACTCGTGACCCCTAGTAATCGAGTCCTCTACTCTGGGAAAATGTTTCTTGCTACCCACCCTGTCGACACCTCTCATGATTTTGTAGGCCTCAATCAGGTCCCCCCCCCCCACCCCACACAACCTTTGTCTTTCCAATTAAAATAATCCTAATCTACTCAACCTCTCTTCATAGTGAGTGCCCTCCATACCAGGCAACATCCTGGTGAACTTCCCTCTGAACCCCCTCCAAAGCATCCACGATTCCAGGTATTTAAGTAATGTCGACAGATACATACAAAAACCGAGGGTAGACTGTCAGCAGGCTGAATCACAAGACTTCGTAGGTAATCAAGAGCGCTAACAGATTAGTGGGCGACCGCTGTATCCGCAGGTCCGGTTACTGTGGTTTCAGATACCCGCGGTTTACCGCGGCCCAACCATAGCACATTTGTAAATCCCAGAACCAGGGACCAGGGGTTGCCGGGCAGGTACATTTCCCATTTAAATGAATAGGTTCACGTCTATCCGCGGTTTCAGGCTGCCGTGGTACGCCTTGGAACCAACCCCCTCCATGGGGACGGGACGGGAGGGGGGTGGGGTGGGGAAACGACTGTAATAGAAACGGTGCGAATACATTATTGACGGCTGAATAACCAGTACAAGAATAATCAATGAGCTGATTAATTACGGGCAGAGAAATAATGACAAATCATTGAAAATAAGATGGGGCTAGAGACTAACTAACTGGCTGGGTTAACATGATTGGTATCAGAGTCGCATGATAAGGGTCTAACAAAGTAGCAAATAATCCAAACCTGTGCAAACTAATTCAGGCAGAAAATTAATCACAAGTGATCAAGGTAATGGGGTCATTTGACTACCTGTTTGACCCCCACCATGCAACAGATACCCAACATGTTATCCCAGCCAACCGGTTGTCTCGAGCACCATCTTATTTTTGATAGCTGCTGATTATCTCTCTGCCTTAATTAATTGGTTCATAGCTCATCCCTTCACCGGTGTCGACACTTCACTCTCACTACTTGTACTTAGCTGTTGATACTCTTAACCACCTGGAACTACCTTGCCATTGCCTCTCCACCTATATACGCTGTGCCTGTGCACCTCCCTCCACTTCACCTGAAGAGGCAATGCTCCGAAAGCTTGTGACTTTAAATAAACCTGTTGGACTGTAACCTGGTGTCATGTGACTTTTGACTTTGTCCGCCCCAGTCCAACACCGGCTCCTCCACTGCAAAGTAGTGACCAATCTCCAAATCACTGTTTACTCCTTGAACTGTTGTTCACAGGGTATACAGCGAGAGAAAGCTCTTTACTGGAACCAGCAGTCTTTGCCTGCCAATGGACAAAGGATTCAACTCATGCGGGCACAGACATGCACTGTATTACTCCAGAGTGCAGGACACTACCACTTCTGGAGAGCAACATTAGCAACATCCTGTTCCAGCTTCTGGTAACAGCAAGGACAGTTATCAACGGCAGACAGATGTTTGTTGATTCGAAGAACACATGTCTGGACATAGACAATACAGATCAAAATCATATAATCGCGCTCTTCACAAGGAAAAAGTCCATTGGTCATTCCCACCCTCCCATCACTGGGGCAGCCGGATGGATATCAAAACTAGCCCCGACAATTCAAAGAGAACAAGCCAGTAAAATCAGTAAGATGATGTGAAACTTGAAAGGGTTCAGAAAAGATTTCCAAGGATGTCGCCAGGGTTGGAGGGTTTGAGCTATTATAGGGAGAGGCTGAACAGGCTGGGGCTATTTTCCCTGGAGCGTTGGAAGCTGAGGGGCTTGGATAGGGTAAATAGGCAAAGTCTGGGGTGGGTGGGGGTGTCCAGAACTAGAGGGCATAGGTTTAGAGTGAGAAGGGAAAGATATAAAAGAGACCTAAGGGGCAACTTTTTCACACAGAGGGTGGTACGGGTATGGAATGAGCTGCCAGAGGAAGTGGTGCAAGTTGGTTGCAATTACAGTATTTAAAAGGGATCTGGATGGGTAGATGAATAGGAAGGGTTTGGAGGGATATGGGCCAAATGCTGGCAAATGTGACTAGAATTTAGGATATCTGGTCGGCATGGACGAGTTGGACCGAAGGGATGTGTTTCCATGCTGTACATCTCTATGACTCTGGATGTAGGTTTGCTCGCTGAGCTGGAAGGCTCATTTTCAGACATTTTGTCACCATATTAGGCAACACCATCAGTGAGCCTCCGGATGAAGCACTGGTGGCATGGTCCACTTTCTATTTGTGTGTTTAGGTTTCCTTGGGTTGGTGATGTAATTTCTTGTGGTGACGTCATTTCCTGGGGTCATGCCATTTCCTGTTCTTTTTCTCGGATTCAAGTCAATGTATTTGTTGATAGAGTTCCGGTTGGAATGCCATGCTTCTCGGAATTCTCACACATGTCTCTGTTTGGCTTGTCCTTGTCCTAATAGAAAGCAGGACATACCACCATCTGGAAGCTCACTGATGATGTCACCTAGCATGGTGATGAAACGTCTGGAAATGAACCTTCCAGCTCAACGAGCAACCCTACATCCAGGACCTCAACCTGAGCTAAAAATCTTCTCAAAATGCGCTAATCTCTATGACTCTAACTACATCATTACAACAACAAGTTGTAGATGTGTACCGTACCTTTAAGAGAGAGTGAAAGCTGATGAGGACTTAACAAGCATAGAGTGAACAATTGTAAAATGTAACATTTAGGCTGTGAAACAATTAGCTGAGCTGTTGCTATGTTACATAACAAATTCGAATTTGGCCAGTCAGTTTAAATTATACCCCAAGATACCAAAACCCAATCGAATTTGAATTTTACTGTTTTGACAACATCAAACCAATGAGACAATCCGATGTTTTGGGGGTATCAAAATTGGCCATTTTGAAGAGTTAGCCAGAGTTGCAAAGAGCAACAACAAACACAGACGGCCTGTGGAATCGCTGTCTGAAAGGTACCTGTTCATGTGAAATCTGTGCAGCAAAAAGACCGAAGAGAAGACCCAGAAACATCCACAGAGGAGAATCGACACAGCTGACTGATTTTGAAAGTTGAATGTTTTGTAAATTCTAATCAGGAGGTTTTATCATATCAGTATATTGCTGTAGCGTGGGAGATAGATAAATCGTTAAGACAAAGGAGGTTTACAGCTGTTGGTTAATGTTCTCTTTTTTTCTTGGAGTTAAAGAATAAATTGTTAATTTTTTCTCTAATTAGTGGGATTTGGTAGTTCTTGGTCACTGATATTTTTACAGATTACGAGGCGAGGTGAGCTATGTCAGGTTTAGGTTAGCAGAAGAGTTAAACTAGTGTCACAGCACAGAGTTAAAGTTAGCAGAAGGGTTTAACCCTGTGCTGTGACACTAGTTTAAATTAGCAGAAGGGTTTACCGTGTGCTGTAACACTAGATTTTTTTTAAGATTACTTACAGTGTGGAACAGGCCCTTCGGCCCAACAAGTCACAGAGGGTTTACCCCATGTCGCAACACCAGTTTAAATCAGCAGAATGGTTTACCCCATGTCGCAACACCAGTTTAAATTAGCAGAATGGTTTACCCCATGTCGTAACACCAGTTTAAATTAGCAGAAGGGTTTACCCTGTGCTGTGGCACTAGTTTAAATTAGCAGGAGGGTTTACCCTGTGCCGTGACACCAGTTTAAATTAGCAGAAGGGTTTACCCTGAGCTTTGGCACTAGTTTAAATTAACAGAAGGGTTTACCGCGTGCTGTAACACTAGATTTTTTTTAAGATTACTTACAGTGTGGAACAGGCCCTACGGCCCAACAAGTCAAAGAGGGTTTACCCAGGATCGTAACACTAGTTTAAATCAGCAGAAGGGTTTACCCTGTGCCGTGACACTAGTTTAAATTAGCAGAAGGGTTTAACCATGTGCCGTGACACTAGTTTAAAATCAGCAGAAGGGTTTACCCCATGTCGCAACACCAGTTTAAATTAGCAGAAGGGTTTACCCTGTGCCGTGACACTAGTTTAAATTAGCAGAAGGGTTTAACCCTGTGCCGTGACACAAGTTTAAATCAGAAGGGTTTAACCATGTGCCGTGACACTAGTTTAAAATCAGAAGGGTTTACCCCATGTCGCAACACCAGTTTAAATTAGCAGAAGGGTTTACCCTGTGCTGTGGCACTGGTTTAAATCAGCAGAAGGGTTTACCCCGTGATGTAACACATTTACAAAGCACAGAACCATAATAATTCAACCAGAGGTAAGATAACTGTATTAGCAAAAGAAAAAAGAGAAAGGGAAAGAGAAATAAACAATTGTCACAGCAGAAGACACCTCACTCTGGAACAGTTAAAAAGACAACACCCTTAACATTTGAAAGAAAAGGTTTCCAGATTTTTGCAAATTTGTTAGAGATGCCAAGTTAGGATAATCTAATCTTCTCTAATTTAAGAAAGTATAATACATCTCTAACCCAGTGTGTATTTGTAGGCAGAGTTAGATATTTCCAATTTAACAAATCAATCTTCGGGCCAATAGGGTAGTGAATGCTATCGTATCTTTTTTCGAGGAAACAAGATTAGGTAAAGAGGGTGACACCCCAAACAAAGCGGTAATAGCATTAGGAGTAAGATTCTCATCAGATATCTTCGATACAGTGTCAAAGATATCAGTCCAATATCTACTCGTGCAGGAATTGTGTCAGATAGAACGGGTTCAGATTGGTTTCACAGGTCAACGCAATATCGAGGGCCAAAGGACCTGTACTGCGTTGTGATGTCCTATGTCCTATCTACTTAAAGAAGGACAAAGCCAGAACATGTACACACAATTTACTGGAGTTTGCTCACACCGATTATAGGACAGACACATCTCCTGAAATATTTCTGCAACTCGAGCTTTGGTGTAGTGGGTGTGGGGGAGAATCTTGCATTAAGTAAAACCATGTTTTGCACAGACAGAAGATCTGTGCACTCTTTGTAAAATCTCATCCCATACATCACTCGGAATTAACTCTTCCAAATGTGCCTCCCAGATGGTGTTAATAGAGTCAAGAGAATCTGAACATACTTTATGGATTAGCGACTTTTGAGAAGATTTGTAGCTCACGCTCATGATAAATATAAGTTAGCTCGCTGAGCTGGAAGCTGTGTTTTCAGACGTTTCGTCACCATACTCGGTCACATCATCAGTGAGAGTCTCCGGTGATGATGTGACCTAGAATGGTGACGAAACGTCTGAAAACAAACCTTCAAGCTCAGCGAGCTAACTTACATACATACTTTATGCCCCCTTTAATGAAGAAAGCAGTTCCATAAAGACGTCAAAATCAGAATCATTAGGAAGGGCAGTGAAAATCTGAAATGAACTACAGACAAAAACAGCAAACTTGGAGGTTTCTAAAGAACTGGCATTTAGGAAGTGAAAACGTTTCACCTAACTATAGAATCATAGAGATGTACAGCATGAAAACAGACCCTTTGGTCCAACCCATCCATGCTGACCAGATATCCCAACCCAATCTAGTCCCACCTGCCAGCACCTGGCCCAGATCCCTCCAAACCCTTCCTATTCATAAACCTATCCAGATGCCTCTTAAATGTTGCAATTGTACCAGCCTCCACCACTTCCTCTGGCAGCTCATTCCATACCCGTACCACCCTCTGTGTGAAAAAGTTGCCCCTTAGGTCTCTTTTATATCTTTCCCCTCTCACCCTAAACCTATGCCCTCTGATACTGGACTCCCCCACCCCAGGGAAAAGACTTTGCCTATTTACCCTATCCATGCCCCTCATAATTTTGTAAACCTCTATAAGGTCAAAGATGCAAAAACATTATCAACAGGTAAATCTTTCACAGTTTTTATTCCTAACTTAGCCCAACCAGAAAAGGCACTATCCACTAAAGATGGAGAAAAATATGATTTACCACCAACCTTTGTCGAAAATGACAGAAAGCCAAAGTGATGTCTAAACCAAAACCAAATTTTCAGACAAAACAGTTAAATTATTCGTGTAAACAGAGGTTGAAGGAAGGAGAGGTGAATGCAGTAAATCCTTCAGTGTTACCAGACGGGTGCAAGTTACCTCAATAGTCAACCAATGTGGGACAGAATCAAGACTTACAGTGCGAGACAAAACACACAGTAACGGATCTTTGTCTTTCCTTAAATATAATCCTTAAAGTTTTCCAACTGCAGGCTAAAACTGTATCTGTGTTTCCGAGTGAGATATGAACCACAGGAGAAACAAACAGATTTTTTGGAATGCACAAAAACAAAATTTATCCTAATCCAGCATTTCCGCAAGGCAAAATCAAACAACACACAAACATAATGTCAAGTGTGGGGAATCACCTCAGGGGATCTCCCACCCACAGCTTCTAACCTCATAGTTCAGGAGCCCCACACCACCCGGTTCTACCTCTTTCCCAAGATCCACAAGCCTGACCACCCTGACCGACCTATCATCTCAGCCTGCTCTTGCCCCACCGAGTTCAACTCCATACCTCGACACTGTCCTATCCCCCGGTCCAGGAACTCCCCACATACGTTCAGGACACCACCCATGCCCTCCACCTCCTCCAAGACTTCCGTTTCCCTGGCCCCCAAACGCCTCATCTTCACCATGGACATCCAACCCCTCTACACCTCCATCCACCATGACCAGGGCCTCAAGCCCCCCCGTTTCTTCCTCTCCCGATGTCCCCACCAGTATCCCTTCCACTGACGCTCTCATTCGTTTGGCTGAACTGGTCCTCACCCTGAACAATTTCTCCTTCGAGTCCTCCCACTTCCTCTAGACCAAAGAGATAGCCAAAGGGACCCGTACGGGCCCCAGCTATGCCTGTCTCTTTGTTGGCTATGTTGAACAGCTCATCTTCCGTAGTTACACCGGCACCACTCCCCACCTCTTCCTCCGCTTCACTGCTGACTGCATTGGCGCCACTCGTGCTCCCGCGAGGAGGTTGAGCAGTTCATCAACTTCACCAACACATTCTACCCCGACCTTAAATTCATCTGGACCATCTCTGACTCCTCCTCTCCCCACCCCCCCTTCCTGGACCTCTCCATCTACGGTGACGAACCACGGACATTTTCTACAAACCCACCGACTCCCACAGCGACCTAGATGACACTTCCCCCCAACCCCGCTTCCACCGCATCTGTTCCTTGGATGACCAATTCCACCTTAGAAAATCCCAGATGGCCTCCTTCTTTAGAGACCACAATTTCGCCTCCCACATGGTTGATGATGCCCTCCAGCGCATCTCATCTATTTCCCGCCACTCCACCCTCTAACCCCACCCCTCCAACCACAACA
>NC_057718.1:96831997-96874809 GCF_004010195.1 Chiloscyllium plagiosum
ACAGCCCCACCCCCCTCACATTTATCTCTCCACCCCCGGAGCTCCCAGCCTCATTCCTGATGAAGGGGCTTTTGCCCGAAACGTCGACTCTCCTGCTTCTCGGATGCTGCCTGACCTGCTTTGCTTTTCCAGCACCACACTCTCGACTCTAATCTCCAGCATCTGCAGTCCTCACTTTCTCCTACACTAAACCAACGAACCTATCTGGCACGGTTAAAATTCACCGTAGAAGAGAAAACTGATCAGTAAATGATTTAGTATAATCACATGTACCTAGGTACAGTGAAAAGTTTTGTTCAGCGTGCAGTACAGTCAGATTATACCATACAAGGATCACAGGTTGATGGAACAAAGAGGAATACAGTGATATGGCTACAGAGAAGGTACACAGAGAGCGAGATCAACATTAGATTTGAAGGTTGAGAGGTCTAAGTTAATTTGCAAATCTCTTACCTGTTACCTCATATTTTTGTTGCCTTTTGGGTGGACATATACAGTCGGCAATTAGGACTAGAAACTGGAATAATACAAAAACAGATTGATGGTGAGCAGGAAATTTAAAGAAGTGCGCATTGTATCCACTTGGACAGTCTTTTTTACAGCACTAACTCTGAGAAAGCGCATCAAAAAAAATCTTTAACCAAGAATAAATGCAAAGCATATCCTGAAAAAGCAGATTGAAAAATATCAAGATGTGACATCAAAAAACAGACTGCACATCGAAGAGGGGGAACCAAGTTAAAGTGTTTCATTTACAACCCAAACAGAATTCAAAACGTTTAAGCCGTCCAAAAGATCCCATTCTTCCGGTAGTTTGTTAGCACAGTACCGCCTGAAGGAAATAATCACATGGCCAATCTCACCAATTTATAAAGACCTTTAGTGAGATGGGGAAACTGGGATGGTACGGTGGTTAGCACTGCTGCCTCACAGCGTCAGGGACCCGGGTTCGATCCCAGCCTGTCTGTGTGGAGTTTGCACATTCTCCCCGTGGGTTTCCTCCTCCCACAGTTCAAAGATGTGTAGGTTAGGGTGGATTGGCCATGCTAAATTGCCCCTAGTATCCAATGATGTGCAGGTGAGGTGGGCTAGCCATGGGAAATGCAGGGTTACATTGCTTAGACAAGGTGGTGGGTCTGGACAGGATGCTCTTCGGAGGGTCGGTGCGGATTCAATGGGCTGAATGGCCTGCTTCCGTACTGTACGGACTCTATGAAAATGATTTTCAGCCCAGTGTTGCCAATTTCACCATGTAACACCTGTTATTGAGATTACCGCTGTGTCCCTAACACACCTGCTCCCCTCCCCTCTCCCTACAATCAGACTGCCCTCCCCCCGTAAAACCCTTCAGTGTGTCAGGGTCGAGCTTAGACCATGAGTGCAGGCTGGGACTCAGCATTCAGCAGTGTGGCAGCGAGGAAAACAAAATGGCATTCAAAAAGAAACTCAACCGGGTAATTCAACAAAAATCACATGACAAAGAGAGAGAGCACGAGCAAAAAGAGAGTGCCCGTGCACAAGAATGAGAGACAGAGCAAGAGAGACAGAGTGAGAGACAGAACGCTAGACAGAGCGAGCGCACATGAGAGAGTGAGAGCACACAAGACAGACAGTGTGCAAGAGAGTGCACGAGAGAGAGAACTCAAGAGAGAGACATCGTGCAAGAGAGAGAACGCAAGAGAGCACGAGAGAGAGAGAGAAAGACAGAGCGTAAGTGAGAGACACACACAGAGCACAAGAGAGACAGAATGCAAGAGAGAGAGAGACACAATGCAACAGAGACAGACAGGCCGAGTGAGACAGTGAGACAGAGCAAGCGCACAAGAGAGAGAGACAGTGCGCAAGGGAGACAGAACGCGAGACAGCGTGAGGGAGAGAGAGTGTGTGAGAGAGAGAGAGAGACAGAGAGAAGGACAGAGTGTAAGTGAGAGAAAGAGAGAGAGAGAGCCACAGTGCAACAGAGAGAGAAAGACAGACCGAGTGAGTGAGAGAGACACAGAGAGAGAGAGAAAGAGAGAGACAGAGAGGTTTTCAGGGAAGGAATTCCCTAGTGGTCAGAGTTATATTATGTGTGAATAACTACAGTTCTTTTGCAAGTTTCAAATCACAGCCTCAGAAAAAGCCAGTTAGACCGGAGATGAGGAAAGCCCTTTCAATCAAACAGGGTTGGGGATCCCTGGAATTTTCTCGAGGGAACACTGAGGATGCTCAGTTGTTGAGTAAATTCGCTAGGGGAAGACAATGGCCTTGTGGGATTATCACTGGGCTGTTCATCCAGAGAGCCAGGGAATGTCTCTGGGGACCTGGGGTCAAATTCAATCAACAAGAAATCTGGAATGAAGATGCTAAATGATGACCATGAACCCATTGTTGATTGTTGGGAAAACCCATCTGGATCACTAATGTCCTTCAGGGAAGGAAACTGCTATCCTTACCTGGTCTGGCCTACATGTGACTCCAGACCCATGGTGATGTGATTGACAGTTACCTGCCCTCTGGGCAATTAGGGATGGCCAGTAGATGCTGGTCAAGCCATTGATGTCCACATGGTAAATACAGGGATAGGGTGGGATGCTCTTCGACCTGATGGACTGAATGGCCTCTTTCCACACTGTAGAGATTCTTTGGATCCTATTGGCTGGTTCCCTCAGGCACGTCCATACACCAGGACAGTAACACTGAGCTCTGCCGAAAATAACCTCAAGGATCACGATCGAGCCACAGGGAGGCGCTGTGGCAGCACCATGCCCGCTTCACTATTCAGGATCACCACCAGAGGGCATGAGAGCGGACTGAGTTTTCCCGAAGAGCCATGAGCCAATTGGCCGCACAGCAAGATCCCACAAACCAAACTGTGGCAAAGACCAGATGAGCTCATTTCTGATTCCCCCTCAACAATGCAAGTCTCCCGCTTCCGGCACGTGAAGCAGACTATCAGAGTGACAGAGCGTGAGGAGAGGATGGGGGAGAGAGAGAGCATGGGGGTGGGGCGCACAAGAAAGAGGGTGAGACAATAGAGAGACAGAGACAGTTAATGATAGAGAGATAGTTACAGATACAGTGGGATACCGAGTGATACAGGTACAGAGGGAGGGAGAGAGGGATTCAGAGTGATGAGGGATACAGAGTGATAGAGGTACAGAGAGAGGGATATAGAGTGATAGAGGTACAGAGAGAGGGATACAGAGTGATAGAGGTACAGAGAGAGGGATATAGAGTGATAGAGGTACAGAGAGAGGGAGAGAGAGAGAGAATGTGATAAGGCAGCACCTGGTCTGCTCAGACAGTTACAAAATAGAGGTGATGGGGAAATGGGGGGCTTTGTCACACTGAGAACAGACACACAGGAAAGGCACAGCGATGATTCAAAAAGCAGCTTTCATTTGACCTCTCCCCTTCCCCCCGGCCTGATTTATTTCACCCAACCCACTACCTTTCATACTTCAAAAAAAATTTCAATTTATAACCTGCGCCACCAATCAACCGTACTCGATGAGTCTCAGCCACTCACGCATTAAACACCCCATTTCAATTCGACATTTGTAGGTATGCACTGACTTACCAGGCCGAGAATGAGGCCTGCCATTAGCGTAGCAACCGCAAAGATAACATATGAACCCCACGCTGGTATGCCCAGTGTTTCAGTCAAGTAACCGTGTATTTGCTGAAAGATCAAGAGAGAGATACGACAGGTCGAGAAACTGATTGAAAATTTACACAGAAGATGCTTATTACTCTGTACAAACAACTGTAAACAAGAGCGAGCATAATATTGTAGCCTAACATTTAATCAGAAACTGTCACTAACTTTCCACTCTCTAACACAAGCGTTTAACTTACACCAGTGCCCTTCGACAGAGTTCCATCATCTGAACCTTTTCAAATACAACAGAGCTGTACTTTAAAACCAGTGCTGACTGGTTCAGTGAAACCAGGTTTTTTTTTAGTTTTGAGGAAAGGGGCAAGGGGTTAAAGGGAATGTGAGGAAATTTGTCTCAGCTAGAGCGCATCTGGAACTTACTGCCTGTGAGGATGGTAAAGACAGAAGCCTTCTTAACATTGAGGACGTGTTTGGATGTGCACTTGCAATGCCAAAGTATACAAGGCTGTGGGTCAAATGCGGGAAGATGGGATTCGGAGAGTTAGGTGGGTGTTTTTGACTGGCACAGACTAAAATGGCTGAAGGGCTTTTCTCTGAGCTATAGAGCTCTAGTGACACTAAATATAGTGGAAACACTGTACAGATAAGCTTTTTAGGATATTTATTATCTAAAAGCAACTTTAAATATCAAGATAGCCATGGGAAATGCACGGGTTACACAGGTGGGTCTAGGTGGGATGGTCTTTGGAGGAGTAGTGTGGACTCAATGGATTGAATGGCCTGCTTCCACACTGCAGGGATCCTATGATTCTCCATCATTCTGTGATAAAACAGTGCGCATTTTGAAATGCTTATCTATTTAGGATTGTTTAAAATTAAATTTGCGATTAATATAAAAGAAATACAACGTATCATTCTAATGCCAACACAGTTAAATGTTAAAATTACACCAGGTTGGCCACATTCCATCTAGTGGCACAGGTTGGTCAGTGCAGGCATAACCACCAGCACTGACCACCTTCCACCAGCAGGTGGTGCCCAAAGCCTCAGAACAGGAGAGACAGGGGCACTGGGAGGTTTTAAAAAGGGGGACAGATGGAGGACAGGATTGGGAACAGAGGGAGCAAGGGCAGCAGCAACCAGAGGACGGTCGGGAAGCTTCCGGACAGAGAGGAGGAAATGGGGCAAAGGTTTTGAAAGCGGGGCACAGGGCGGCACGTCTGAGGCAAACAACGTGGAACTGACACTCTTGACACTAAACAAATATAGTGTCAGAGTTTTGTTCATAAAGCTGAAACATAGAACCAGTTCTGGTCACACCATCCGAAATGTTAACTCTTGGCTTCTCTCTATAGACGCTGCCAGACCTGCTGAGCTTTTCCGGCAACTTCTGCTTTTCTTTCTCATTTCCATTTCTTTCGGGTTTTTAACACTGAGCCAGTCAACTTTAAATGGGCACTGACAGAAATCTGTTCAGATTGCCAACATCCTCTTTACAATCTTGTTAGTTTCAAAGCGATCGGTACACCTTCTGGTATAATCTGGCATTGCATCCACTCCCACCAACACCAGCAGCAGTGCGTATCACCTACAAGATGCACGGCAGAAATTCACCAAAGATCCTCCGACAGCTACTTCCAAACGCACAATGACTTCCATCTAGAAGGACCAGGGCAGCAGATACATGGGAGCACCCCCACCTTCAAGTTCCCCTCCAAGCCAATCACCATCCTGACTTGGGAATTCCTTCACTATCGCTGGGTCAAAATCCTGGAATTTCCTCCATAAGGACATTGTGGGTCAACCCAGAGCAGGTGGACTGCAGCGGTTCAATAAGGCAGCTCACCCCCACCTTCTCAAGGGGCAACTAGGGACAGGCAATAAATGCTGGGCCCAGCCAGCAACACCCCCATCCCGCAAAACAAATACATTTTTGAAAATTACACAGTTCTTGGCACATCCCGTTGAACACCAGAATGTTTATGCACAAGCTGCCTCACAACCCATCAACATATCCTTCTATTCCTTACCGCGCCCCCCCACCCCGCCAATGTCTGCTTACTCCTCTAAAAACGGAAAACCGTGTCATGTTTCTGAACTGCTTCTCATGGGAACGATTTCCACATTCTCCGGCACAAAAGGAATTTCTCTGGAACTCCCTGCTGGATTTACTCATGACTACCTTGCAATTAAAAGGCCTCTTATTTCGGTCTCACGTACACACACAAAAAAATCAAAGTGAGACAGCATGGAAACAGACCCTTCGACCCAACTAGTCCATGCTGACCATAATCCCAAACTAAAGTAGCCACACCTGCTCCTGGTCCGTATCCCTCCAAACATCCCCAATTCATGCTCCTGGCCTGTATCGCTCCAAAAATTCCCAATTCATGCTCTTATCCAAATGTCTTTTAAACTGTAACCGCATCCACCACTTTCTCTGGAAGTCTATTCCAACACACAAATCACTGTGTAGAAAATAAGTTGCCCCTTATGTTGTTTTTAAATCTTTCTTTTCCCACCTAGTCTTGAAACCACTCCCGTACCCTCGAAGACATTGTCTCCAAAAGGAATAAAGGCTCCCACTCACAGTGGACATCCTCTGATAGTTGGGTTGGTAGGGCCATCAGCCACACTCAAAAGTAGCCTGAGGCGAAAAGAAGGTACAAAAACCTATTCCAGTTTTTGCAAATTCAGACAGGGAACAATGCTGCCCCAAAACGAGACGACACCAAGCAGCTTCCAGAACGGGCACATAGGCCTTAGCTCAGCATCTCGCTTGGGAACTGGCAACTCCAACAATGTCTCCCGTGCTTGGTCTAATCTTCCTTGTCAGAAGTCACACGACACCAGGTTATGGGACGAAGTGAGGACTGCAGATGCTGGAGAGGCACAGTCAAAAAGTGTGGGGCTGGAAAAGCAGAGCAGGTCAGGAGAGTCGACGTTTCGGGCATAAGCCCTTCATCAGGAATGTACTGATGAAGGGCTTTTGCCTGAAACGTCAATTCTCCTGCTCCTCAGATGCTGCCTGACCTGCTGTGCTTTTCCAGCACCACACGTTTTGACACCAGATTATAGTCCAACAGGTTGATTTGAAATCACAAGCGCTCGACAGGAGCTTCCCCGATGAAGGAGCAGCGTTCCGAAAGCTTGTCATTTCAAATAAACCTGTCAGACTATACTCTGGTGTCGTGTGACCTCTGACCTTGTCCACCCCAGACCAACACCGGCTCCTCTGCACCGTCATCTTCCTCGAGCCATTCCCGAGTTCCCTCCTGCACCGGACGGGGCACGTCCGAGGCGTGCCACAACAATCCCCTCGGTGCCCGCCTGGCACTGACCCATTCCCGACACTCACTTCACCCAGCTGGTGGCAAGAACAAAAACCAAAATCCCTGGCCACAGCAGTGGGCACTGGTGTCCTGGATTTCCCAGTCTGCCAGCAACTGGCCACATGGGGCACCAAAAACACCACAGAGTCACACAACTCAGAAATAGACCCTTCGGTCCAACCAGTCCATGTTGACCCTAAACCCAGCCAAACAACAAGTCGACCCAATGGCAGCGAGTCCACGGTCTGATTAACTGCTGTTAAACTTAGTGTCAGGAAATTACAGCTCGTTGCTCAGTTGTGTTCAGCTTTTCTTGTGGCACATGGGTAGTGTCCCTCTCTCTGAACTGGGAGGCACAGGTTCAAGTCACACCTGCTTCAAAGGGGTAATGTAACGTCTCTGAACAAGTTGTCTAGAACACTGTTTATTGTCGCACTTTCAGCCAGTGACCAATTCCGAGATACAGACTCCACAGATCAAAAGGTGCAGGCTAGATGGACAGATCGGTCTCTCTCTCTCTCTGCTGGTGTTTGCAAAAGTGCACACTGTGGCCCCCTGCTGGTGCCTCCCATTCCGACAGCCTCAAGGCCCCTTTTGAAATCTTCCTTCTCTTCTTCTAACAGTTGCCAAGGTCTAACTGAGATCGAGACACGACTCAATCCGATCGCTGTCCTAAAAAATAAATGCCCGTGGAAATTTCTGACTGCAGGTAAAACTTAGATTGTGGTCGAGAGTGGCAAGTGACAGATCACCAATCTGTCCCAGACTGCCCCCGTTGAAGCGATGGTCAAGAAGGGACAACGCCCCTCCTTCCTCAGGACGCTAAAGAAATTCAGCATGTCCGCAAGGACCCTCACCAACTTGTACAGATGCAGCACAGAAAGCATCCTATCTGGGTGTATCACAGCTTGGTACAGCAATTGCTCTGCCCAGGACTGTAAGTAACTACAGAGAGTTGTGAACACAGCCCAGTCCATCACACAAACCAACTCCATCTACAATACTCGCTACCTCAGAAAGACAGCCAACATCATCAAAGACCCCTCCGACCCCGGATATAATCTCTTTCAACCTCTTGCATCAGGCAGAAAAATACAAACGCTCAAACACACGTACCAACAGCTCCTTACCCGCTGTTACTAAACTTTTGACTGGACCTCTCAAAATTTCAAATTTAATGTTGATCTCGCTCTCTGTGCACATTCTCTGCAGCTGTAACACTGTGTTCCCCGCTCTGTTCAATTAGGAGAAAGTGAGGACTGCAGATGCTGGAGATCAGAGTCAAGAGTGTGATGCTGGGAAAGCACAGCCAAGTCAGGCAGCATCCGAGGAGCAGGACAATTGACATTTCAGGCATGAGCCCTTCATCAGGAACATTGGGATGAAGGGCTTTTGCCTGAAACGTCGACTCCTCCTGCTCCTCGGATGCTGCCTGACTGCAGTGCTTTTCCAGCACCACACTCTCGACTCTGATCTATTAGCTTTACGCACCGTGTATGGCATGACCGGCCTGTACCACGTGCAAAACAACAAAAAATAACTTGTCATTGTACCTGGGTACATGTGACAATAATAAATCAAATCAAACCAAAACGCCGATGATTCCACCGGGAACCTCCCTTGCTCTGCCGCTCTGGGATCACAGCAGTTTTCAAACTCCCAAATCAGACATTTGAGCAGCACATTATAAACCCTGTGCTAAAGTTACCGTTTTGTAAATCATAGAATCCCTACAGTGTGCAAACAGGCCATTTGGTCCCATACCGACGCTCCAAAGAGTAACCCACCCAGCCCCATTCCCCTACATTTACCCATGACTAATGTAGCTGAAAATGTGTTGCTGGAAAAGCGCAGCAGGTCAGGCAGCACCCAAGGAACAGGAGAATCGACGTTTCGGGCATAAGCCCTTCCTGAAGAAGGACTAATGCCCGAAACGTCGATTCTCCTGCTCCTTGGATGCTGCCTGACCTGCTGCGCTTTTCCAGCATACCATTTTCAGCTCTGATCTCCAGCATCTGCAGTCCTCACTTTCTCCTCCATGACTAATGTACCTAGTCTACACATCCCTGAACACTATGGTTAATTTAGCATGACCAATTCACCTGACTGCACATCTTTGGATCGTGGAAGGAAATCGGAGCACCCGGAGGAAACCCACACAGACACGGGGAGAAACTCCACACAGACAGTCACCAGAGCCTGGAATTGAACCCGGGTCCCTGGCGCTATGAGGCAGCCGTGCTAACCACTGAGCCACCGTGCCGCCTCCATCCCTCGCGGTATTGGAGCAGCGGGAGGACTTGAACCCAGGTCTCCGGGTTCAAAGGGAGTGGTGTTTCTGCTGAATCACAAAAGCTCCAATTGCAATCTCTTTACTGTGAATCGGTTTTAGCAGCTACATTGACACTAATCTCACAGAAAGCTCAAACTCTAACAGGACTAGACAGGATAAATGCAACAAGGATGCTCCTGATGACAAGGGAGTCCAGATCCGGGGGGCGGAGGGGCTCACAGACTATGGATACAGGGGCAGGCCATTTCAGAATGTCTTCACCCAGAGAGCAGCAAGCCTGTGGAATTCTCTGTCACAGAAAGCAGTTGAGGCCAAAACCTTGAATGCTTTCAAGAAGGACTTAGATACAGTTCTTAAAGTTAAAGGGATCAAAGGGTGTGGAGCAGGAACTGGGGTGCGAGTTGGATGATCAGCCATGATCGAAGGGCTGAACGGCCTCCTCCTGCTCCCATTTTGTGTTTCCGTTGAAAGAGACAAAAATTCAGAAGTTTGAAGAAACCAGACAGGGGGAGGGGGAACTGAAAGAAGGACCCATTGCATCAAAGAAAAAGCTGCCTGTCAATTATTCCACCCACAAATTAAATTCAAAAAAGATTTGCTGTTTCGACTTGTGCATTTCAAAGGCACACTCACGCTCTTAAAAAATTTAGAATCCACGTTATTGACAGATCTTAAGAAAGCCAATTGAGAATCCCAACTGTGGAATTTAACCAGGGTGTGCTTACTCAATATCATCCCTTCAGGCAATGCTCTAGAGGCATCCAAACTGCATTGATTTTCATAATGCATTCTCTTGATATGAAGCATTAAATCAAAGATGTGTTGAAGAGATGAAAGAGCTCTAAGAGATGGGCCAGTTTCTCTGTCTCTCTCTGCAGTTTAGTTCCATCGCACAGGTCTGTACCGGGGAGTGCAGAATCCAATCTTTGGATATGAAAGATAAACTGGACATCATTGTACTAACCAAATTTCTAACGTCACCATTTTCCGCAAAGATCGACCGTGACGCTAAGACACAAACATTCACGCCACATTGCGGGAGGTTTTTAAGCAGAGGGCTACCTTACAACAAAGACAGAGTCCATTCTCCCTCCATCAGTTACAAAACCAATGGGCCTCAGCATCAGGCCCAGTGGGGTGAATTCATCAACTTTTCGAGATTGTCAGATTCTGTTTTATTCTTAATAATTCATTCAGAGTCATAGAGATGTACAGCACAGAAACAGACCCTTCGGTCCAACTCTTCCATGCCGACCAGATATCCCAAATTAATCTAGTCCCATTTGCCAGCATTTGGCCCATATCCCTCTAAACCCTTTCTATTCATGTACCCATCCAGATGCCTTTTCAATGTCAGACATGATGTGCAGTAGCCAGTGTTGGACTAGGGTGGACAAAGTTAAAAACCACACAATATCTGGTTATAGTCCAACAGGTTTATTTGGAAGCACTAGCTTTCGGAGCACTGCACGTTTGTGAGGTAACCAGTGGGGCTAGATCACAGCATATTGAATTTATAATACAAGATAACACTAGCTACAGGATGAAGGAGCGACGCTCCGAAAGCTAGTGCTTCCACATAAACCTGTTGGACTATAACCTGATGTTGTGGGATTTTTAACTTTTAAATGTTACAAATGTACCAGCCTCCACCACTTCCTCTGGCAGCTCATTCCACACACACACCATCTTCTGTGTGAAAAAGTTGCCCCTTAGGTCCCCTTTATACCTTCCCCCCTCACCCTAAACCTATGCCCTCTAGTTCTGGACTCCCCCACCCCAGGGAAAAGACTTTGTCTATTTGTCCTATCCATGCCCCTCATGATTTTATAATCCTCTGTGAGGTCCTGAGCCTCCGCGCTCCAAGCAAAACAGCTCCAGCCTATTGAGAGATTTCTGGTGCTCAAGCAAGGGATAATAAAGATTTGAACGAAAAGGATTTTAACATAAGATATCAGAATCCCAATGAGAGAGACTCTTTCCAGGCTGACCCGTTTCTTCATCTGCTTGGATGCAGGAGTCATGAGAAAAATGGAGAAAGGCCATTCAGTCCATCTAGTCTGTGCTGCTATTCAATTAGATCACAGTTGGGTCTCTGTTGCTCGGTGTAGCCCCATTACCCACCACTAGCACAGAAAAGCTTATTAATCTCAGAATCATTAGGGTACCAATGGAGATGGTTGAGCCCATCTTCCCTGCACATCCCAGATTGATCAACTGAGCCCTTCTTTCAACTATCGGCCGATACGCCCATTCTCCTGCTCCTCGGATGCTGCCTGACGTGCTGTGCTTTCTCAGCACCACTCTAATCTTGACTGCCAGAGGAAGTGGTGGAGGCTGGTACAGTTACAACATTTAAAAGGCATCTGGATGGGTACAGGAATAGGAAGAGTTTAGAGGGATATGGGCCAAATACTGGCAAATGGGACTTGATTAATTTAGGATATCTGGTCGGCATGGACAAGGTGGACCGAAGGGTCTGCTTCCGTGCTGTGCGTCGCTATGACTCCCAAATACCTCTGCGCTGCAGCTTTCTGCAGGCTTTCTCCATTTAAATAACATTCAGCGAGATCTTTCCTGTTTTAGAATAGAAAGCGCAGATAGTGTCACTGCAAACAGACAGCAGGATGCAAGGACGGGAAGAAAAAGACATCAGCCAGGGTTCCATACAATCCTCCAGCAAGGTTTGGAAGGATATGCTTGTTCAGGTTTGTGAAGCACACAGTGAAGACTTGCCTGGAGACAGGGCAACACAGTTAACAGAATGAGAGAGTTGGAGGGTTAAAGTGAGAGGACAGTACGTCAACAGATGTTTCAGAAGGTTTCACAGGTGATCCCAATAGATTGGCACGGTGGCTCAGCGGTTAGCACTGCTGCCTCACAGCGCCAGGGACCCAGGTTCGATTCCAGCCTCGGGCGACCGTCTGTGTGGAGTTTGCACATTCTCCCCGTGTCTGCGTGGGTTTCCTCCATGCGCTCCGCTTTCCTCCCACAGTCCAAACATGTGCAGGTTATGGTGGATTGGCCATGGGAAATTGCCCCATAGTGTCCAAGGATGCACAGGCCAGGTCGATTAGCCATGGGAAATGCAGAATTACAGGGATAGGAAGGTGGGTCTGGGTGGGATACTCTTCAGAGGGCTGGTGTGGACCCGATTGGCTGAATGGCCTGCTCCCACACTGTGGGGATTCCATGATAATCGCACGGATTGGATGTGGAAGACACGGATAACATATTTCTGCTGCAGGTTGAATCCAGGTAGAAAACAGAAGGCCTGCAGTTAAAAATCAGAGTTGGGCCATTTCACAGTGAGATCTTTATGCCTGAGACATAACCTACAAGATGGTGGAAATTCCTCTCACTCGCTCCAGCAAAACATTGCTGTGACAATTGAACTGAGACCTTGCTGCTTTACATCGTGGTGGGACATGGGCACCGCTGGCTGTGTCAGTATTTATTGCCCGTCCCTAGTTGCCCCGGAGAAGGTGGGGGAGAGCTGCCCTTTCTTGAACCGCTGCAGTCCATGGATGAGGGGGCAGAGGAGATTCACCAGGGAATGAAGCATCTCAGCCACGCAGAGGCGCTGGGTAAGCTCAAGTTGTTTTCTTTCAAGCAGAGAAGCGTGACTGGGGAACTGTGTAAGATTACGTGGGACATGGACAGGCTGAACAGTGGGCAGCTTGTCCCTGTTAGTCGAATAACGGGCGGAATCACTTTAAGATGAAAGGCAGGCGGTTTATTGGGAATTTAAGGAAAAGGATTTTCACTCAGAGGGCAGTGGGAGTCTAGAACGCACTATCTGGGGGGGGGGGTAGAGAAGGGAAACTTAATTTTTAAAACCTGCACAGATGAAATAGAGGGGTAGAGAAGGGAAACTTAATTTTTAAAACCTGCACAGATGAAATAGAACATTCAACACTATGGGCCAAGTGCTGGAAAGTGGGTAAAGAGTAGATAGGTCAGCACAGACTCAATGGACTGAAGGGCCTCTCCTATAGTGTATGTCTCAATGTGTTGTAGGTTGACCCACAATTTCACAAGGGAGGGAGTTCCAGGATTCTGACCCAGTGACACTGAAGGGACGACCGATATATTTCCAGGTCAGGATGGGGAGTGGTCTGAGGGGGACCTACAGGGGTCAGTGTTCCCATATACCTGCCACCCTTGTCCTTCTAGATGGCAGTCGTCATACATCCAGAAGGTGCTGGCTAAGGAGCCTTGGTGAATTTCTGCAGTGCATGATGGGGGAAAAGAGGGCAAGTAAACGTGGCCAATGTGCAGACCAACCTCGATCTGACAGAAGGTCAGACCGTACACAAAGACCTCTTCTGGAATATTGTCTCCAGTTCTGGTCACCCTGTTACAGGAAAGATATTAGTTAGCGAGAGAAGGTTCAGAAGAGATCTACAAGGATGTTGCCAGGAGTGAAGGGATTGAGCTATAAGGAAAGGCTTTGACTTTTTTCCACTGGGAGTTGAGGAGGGACCTCAGAGATTTATACAATCATGAGGGGTATAGAGAAGGTGAATGGCAGGTGTCTTTACTCCAGGGTGGGGACTCCAAGGCCATGGGGTATATTTTTTAAGGTGAGAGGATAGACATTTACAAAAAAAAGATACGAGGGGCAAGTTCTTTTCACAGTGAGTGGTTCGTGTGAGGAATGGCCTTCGAAAGGAAGTGTTGGATGTGGGTACAGTTACAGCATTTAAAAGACATTGAGATAATTACATGTAGAGGAAATGTTTGGAGGGATATGGGCCAGGAGCAGGCAGGTGGGATTATGGTCAGCATGGACTGGTTTGACCGAAGGGTCTGTTTCCCTGCTGTCTGACTCTACGACTGAATCTCTCCTGGATCCTATCGGCGAGGACAATATGTGCACCCTCATCCTACGTTTGTTTACGACTCCTAGGCTCCGGTATCATTCAGGGACCTCCCTTGCGGATTCAATTAAAAGAAAGACATTACAAAATACAACTTGCTGACCTTATTAAGGTTCCCGAGGACTCTGCGCCTCAGAGAAGCCACTATTCACACATCGCCTCAGACCCAGTGAGATCAAACACAAACTCATTTGACAAAACCATCAGAATAAAACAGGGGAAGGAATTCTGAAGGAAATATTTAAACCTGCGCATCAGAACATCAAAGGAGCATTTGCACCGAATTTTAGTCAGCCCCAGGGTAACCAGTGGTAAATCAGTGCACTACTTATTTTTTTAAACTATGCTCACATTAAAGCAAATGCTGGAAACCTGAAACAAAACCAGAGAACGCTGGTGGAACTCAGCAGGTATGGCATCATCCGTGGGGAGAGAGAGAGACAGAGTTAACACTTTGAGTCCAGTTTGACTCTCTTTCAGAACTGAATACTTCCCTGTGAAGGTGGTGGATTCAACCTCTTTTGAAGAAGAGTAACATTGGGCTCAAAATGCTAACGGTGTTTGTCCCTCTGCACCGTCTGAGTTCCTCCAACATTTCGTCTACAGTACACTTGTCCTTTACATTTTGCCCAAGAGTCAAAACGTCGGCTCATTTCTGGTGCAAATTTAAGATTGGTGGACACTGGCAGGTAGCTACGTGCAGCCCGAGCTATGACAGACAGGTATCGGTCTGCAAGAACATTCCACTCTCGCAATCACAATATCCCCCCCGTAAGGAACAGACAACAAAATGTGATCATTCTTCCATACCGTCGCTGGCACTCACCCTGATCCAGACAGAGAGTCGGAAAAGACCAGCCATCCCAGACATTCTGAAAGGAAGACGAGGAAAGAACAGAACAAGTAAATTAATTGGCAGGAATGAATCAACCCCGCTCCTCCGTCTGCTAACAAACTCTGCTTCAGGGCAGGGCGACAGTGTTGGAATGGGTCGGCTATGGGCCAAATGGCCTCTTCCTGTGGTACTTGATGCTAATCCATTAGAGGGCAAGGTGACGGGAGGACCCTCCTCTAAAATGGAGAGGAAAAAATTGCCTTGACACGGTTACTGTCCTGGCACTGCCTCAGGATTTAAGTGTCCCCTACAAGCAATGAGGTTGGTTTGGAAGGTGTAGGTGACACTCCAATGTACCCAGTTTGCCAATGGGATCCAAGCCTCATCCACAAGGCTAGCACCTGTTCTCCCTGAGAAGATGATGGTGAGCTGCACCACTTTAATGTGCTGTAGCCTACTGGAGGAACAGGATTAACATATAAACTTGAAAAAGTGGCAGCACAGTGTCTCAGTGTCTTGCACTGCAGCCTCACAGCGCCAGGGACCCAGGTTCGATTCCAGCCTCGGGCGACTGTCTATGTGGAGTTTGCACATTCTCCCAGTGTCTGCGTGGGTTTCCTCCGGGTGCTCCGGTTTCCTCCTGCAATCCAAAGACGTGCAGGTAAGGGTGGACTGACGTGGGAAAGTGCCCATAGTGTTCAGGGATGTTTAAGTTAGGTGGACCATGCGTGGACAATGCCAGGGTACAGGGATAGGGATAGGGGTAGGAGTGTGAGTCTGGGAGCAGTGCTCTTCGGAGAGTTGGTGTGGACTTGTTGGGCCAAATGGCCTGTTTCCACACTGTCGGGATTCTATTCTATTAGATTAGATTAGATTAGATTACAGTGTGGAAACAGGCCCTTCGGCCCAACAAGTCCACACCAACCCGCCGAAGCGCAACCCACCCATTCCCGTACATTTACCCCTTACCTAACACTACGGGCAATTTAGCATGGCTAATTTACCTGACCTGCACATCTTTGGACTGTGGGAGGAAACCGGAGCACCCGGAGGAAACCCACGCAGACACGGGGAGAATGTGCAAACTCCACACAGTCAGTCGCCTGAGGCGGGAATTGAACCCGGGTCTCTGGCGCTGTGAGGCAGCAGTGCTAACCACTGTGCCACCGTGTCGCCCATATTCTATGAAACACAACTATCCAAAGGGATGTTCAAGAATTGACGCTGTAATTAACTAATTAGCTGTTGCTCAGGGTGACAGGGACAGGAGGACCTCCTCACTAACCCCTCTTCAGACAAGGAGCACAGGGTCAACAATTCATCTCAATGTCAGCACCTCTGACGGTGCCGCATTCCCCCAATAGCGCAGTACCTGCTCTACGAGCTAAACAGACTGTCGAGGTCTCACGTCCAACTCCAGTCTGGACTAAGCCAGCAAAGCATCAGGGCTCACTCCCCGATCGGCCTGATTTGTGTGGAGTGGAGGAAGTGCAACCCATAACAAGCAGGGCTTGAACGTACGTTTCTCTGGAAATAATGCGGCACATCTGACTCAGTGGCGTTAGCACCAAGTGGGCTGCCAGTGTCAAGTATTTATTTCTGCGAGCAAGAAATGAAGTCATTACACAACAGAAGACGGAGATTTCCACCCGCTAATCGACTCAACAGCCTCCCACTTCTTCTCCTTAATGAAACTCCGGAAATCCTCCAGCATCCTTGCTCCGTGATATTTCCGAAAGACGCCTTCTTTGGCACTGACAAGAGGGAAACAACGACAAAGGGTGGGTTTGAAATATGAAGCTCGGTCCATTGAAAAAAGAAACAGTCAAGCAATTTCCAGTCATGCAGAAAACCATAACTAAAGTGCGGGCAGGGGGCTCAAAGTGCAGCAGCTGATTGTGTACAAATGAGCAAAACGATAAATAATGGAGAGTTCGCATTATGAATGTTCACACTGCGTTCACCAATCCTGCCTTCCCTGTGGTCAGGAAAGCTGCTGATCCATGAACTCTACCTCACCCCTGGGAACGTGGAGCAACCACCACGAGAGGATTCGGCCATTTTATCCCCAGGAACAGGGAGCATTGGTATGTCAACAGAACTGGCTCACCCTCTACAGTCTATGACAACTGTCACAAATGTCTGCCTTGACAGAAGGGGAAAACACTGATGGCTTCAGCCAGATCTGTTGCAAATCACTTCAGACCAATGGGTCTTTTATGTAATCTCAAGAGATTCTGGCTGGGCCCAGCATTTGATGCCCATCTTCTCCTTGCTCTTGAGAAGGTTTGGAATGAGCTGCCTTCTTGAACCGCTGGTGTCCACCTGCTGTGGGTTGACCCACAATGCCCTCAGGGAGGGAATTCCAGGATTTTGACCCAGCGACATTGAAGGAGCGGCAATATATTTCCAACTCAGGAATGTGAGGGGCTTGGAGGGGAACTTGTAGGTGGTGGCGTTTGCAAGTACCTGCCACCCTTATCTTTCCAGATGGAAGTGGTTGTGGATTTGGAAGATGCTAAGTAAAGTGGTCACTTATTCTCTCAGGTAAAACGGACGCATGCAGGGAATGGGAGTAGGGAGAGGAGGCATTGATGTCAGAGGAGTGCCCAATAACAAGAACCTTGCTTCAGATATATTTAAAATCAAACAATACAGAAGATTTTTATAACACTCCTCTGGAGCAGGTGGGACTTGAACCTGGACATCCTGGCTCAGGAGGTGGGGACACTACCACTGTACCACAAGGGTCCCTATGAATTTTACTGCACTCTTACACAATAAGCACGAGGCCACCGAGCTGAAAGGACGAGTCGGTTTAAGAATACGGGGATCAAGGGAAACTATCGGAGTGCCTGGAAAAGCGGATAACAGCGTAAATTCTACTCGAGTCAATGAACGTTCCAGCCCCACGCAAGGACAAGAAAGGCAATCACTGTACTCACTGGTAAATGGTTGGCAAAGTGGTGACAAAGAAGCGGCCGCTCAAACCTGATTTGAAGGAAAAAGAAAAATTAGACGGTCACTGTATTTCGGTTTCACCCCCTAACAACTATCGAGGTCAGAGAAGACAATACCGGGATTCCTTTATGACTGCACTTTCCGTCCTGTGGACCCCTCTATGAGTCATGAGTTGGGTGCTTATAGGTTCAAGTGATGTGACTGGTGCCTGAACACATACACGACAAGCGCGATGGCAAGGGGTTGGTCAATTCAGTCCCAGTCCTTGTCCACAGCACCTGCATGCTGTGTCTCCAATGCAATGGTCCCTTATAGAGGTTTATAAAACCATGAGGGGCATGGATAGAATAAACAGACAAGGTCTTTTCCCTGGGGTGGAGGAGTCCAGAACCAAAGGGCATAGGTTTAGGGTGAGAGGGGAATAAAAGTGACCTCTGGGGCAACTTTTTCCACACAGAGTGTGGTACGTGTATGGAATGAGCTGCCAGAGGAAGTGGTAAAGGCTGGTTTAATTGCAACATTTACAAGGCATCTTTGATGAGTAGGAAGGGCTTAGAGGGATATGGACCAAGTGCTGGCAAATGGGACTAGATTAATTTAGGATATCTGGTCAGCATGGACAAATTGAACCAAAGGGTCTGTTTCTGTGCTCTAAGTCTCTGCAACTCTTGAGTCAAGATACATTTACAAAAATAAATACAATGGCGTTGTAAGTGAAGATACAGGAATACAATTACGTGTGGCAGTGCTGCAGTTAGAGTCGCACCTCAAGGATGGTCATGTCACAGGACCAATTCCCATGAAATCATCCCGCTTCAGGGTCAGAAAACATTCAGATCATTCAACCGATGATGTCCACAACACTAGGTGGCGCAACTGTACACAGACTCAGCAGGAACTCCAGCCACGAAATAAAAACCAAAAGAAAATGTGGACGCTGGAAATCAGAAACAGAAGTTGCTGGAAAAGCTCAGCAGGTCCGGCAGCATCGGTGGAGAGAAATCAGACTTAATGTTTCGTGTCCGCTGTTCTGAGGGAGGCTCACTCTGCTTTCTCTCTCCACAGACCCTGCCGGACCCGCTGAGCTTTTCCAGCAACTTCTGTTTTTGTGTGTATCCCTGGGCACACTCGCATATCCAACTGCAGTAGCTGCAACTTTGACTGAACCCTTGAAGTGACTGCTCTGAAGCGACTGGTGGCCGCTAATCCCAAACTGAGCCGCTTTCTTCAAAGAATCACACGCTTTGAGTGTCTTTTTGGCCGGGGGGGAGGGGGGGGGGGGGTGGTGTGCAGAGTTAGCATGTTGGCATCAACAACTGAACAGGCCAATAGCCTACTCTACAGCCAGAGTCTCAAGTCAAAGCACTGTTGTTAACAGCATGGAATCAAACAGCACAGAAACAGACCCTTCGGTCCAACTCATCCATGCCGACCCAGAGATCCGAACCTAATCTAGTTCCACTTGCTAGCACTTGGCCCATATCACTCTAAACCCTTCCTATTCATACACCCATCTTTTAAGTGTTATGATGTGGAGCTGCTGGTGTTGGACTGGGGTGGACAATGTTAAAAATCACACAACACCAGGTTATAGTCCAACAGGTTTAATTGGAAGCACTAGCTTTTGGAGAGCTGCTCCTTCATCAGGTGGTTGTGGAGGACACAATTGTTAGACACAGAATTGCACACAATTTTGCTATAAATTCTGTGTCTTACAATTGTGTCCTCCACAACCACCTGATGAAGGAGCGGCGCTCCAAGAACTATGCTTCCAAATAAACCTGTTGGACTATAACCTGGTGCTGTGCGATCTTTCACTTTTAAATGTTGTAATTGTACCAGCCTCCACCACATCCTCTGGCAGCTCATTCCATACCCGTACCACCCTCTGTGTGAAAAAAGTCACCCATTAGGTCCCTTTTAAACCTTTCCCCTCTCACCCTAAACCGATACCATCTAGTTTTGGACTCCCCTAGTCTGGGGAAAAGACCTTGGCTATTTACCCTTTCTGCTGCATGCTTCCTCCTACAAATCAACATTTCATTTTCTGAACAGCGTCTGTATCCACAAGCATTAAAAGAAAGCTTCTCGAAAATGCAGAGTCCGATTCAAACCCAAGTTTAAAAGATGTTAGTGTTTCCGCCTCTCTCTCTCTCTCTTCAAAAGGGCTGATTAGTAAGTTTAGGATCTTCAGCATCAAACCTACAGATGGCTTTCCCAACTTCTCGCAGAGCAGGAAACCACTGGGTACTCCATCCCCCACAATGAGGATTGCCTGGCCTCTCATTAAGGAGCTCTGAGGTCAAAACATTAACATGAAACAAAGCAGATGAGCTCACTTCCGGGAATGTGGGCATCACTGGCTGGCCCAGCTGTTACTCCCCTGTCCCTGGTGAGCTGCTCCAGTCCACGTGGTTCAGGAACACTCAGATCGAGAGGGAGGGTCAAGATCCTATCAGTGCAGGATGTGGCCCGATAGGTGTCTGACAAACGTCCAGTTTGTGTCACACCCCCCAGAGCCAGGCTTCCTGAAAACAGATCACTCCCACCAGCTACTGGATGTGATGAATCCTAACACTGGGAGAAACATTATTAACGTCTCATTTTTCCCCATGGGTTAAGACTGTCATGGGCAAGGTCAGCATTCATTGTCCAGCCCTAATCGCAGAGTGCCCTGTGAGGGTAACTTCCAGGGGGCAACTCAAAAGCCAACCACATGGTTCTGGAGTCACGTGTAGGCCAGACCAGGTAAAGATGGCATGATTCCCTTCCCTATAAAGGACATCAGTGAAAAGGGCCTGGGCTTTCTACAACAATCATATCTGACCGTTGTCATGGTCACCATTAAGGAGGTCAAGCTTTTAGTTACAGAGTCTATTCGTTTTCACCTCAGTTTCAGTTTCTCCTTTCTCCAGAAGGAGAAAGAAACAAATAATTTGTGAGATACACCAGGAGACTAAACCTCACTCTCATCAACTTGTTCAAACAAAGGAACAGGTTCGAACCTGCTCCACCACTTAAGGAGATAAATATTGCCTTTATTATGGGCAGCTCAGTGGTTAGCACTGCTGCCTCACAGGGCCAGGGACACGGGTTCGATTCCAGCCTCGGGCAACTGTCTGTGTGGAGCTTTCACATTCTCCCCAGCGTCTGCGTGGGTTTCCTCCAGGAGCTCCGGTTTCCTCCCACAGTCCAGAGATGTGCAGGTTAGGGTGGATTGGCCATGCTACATTGCCCATGCTAAATAAGCCGTGGGAAACGCAGGCTTACAGAGATGGGGTGGGTCTGGGTGAGACGCTCTTCAGTGTATTGGTCAATAGGCTGAATGGGGATTCGGTAGACTATTAAATATAGTCTTTAGGGGTAAAGGTTATGGGGAGAAAACAGGGAACAGCTGGATGACCATGCAGCAGGAACGGCTGAATGGCCTGCTCCTATCTCTATGTTTCTTTGTCCAACAGAATCATAGCTGATCAAACACTTCAATACCTTCTGCCCACATTACTTCCACAACTCCCTTGGTGTACTGCAGAATGGAGCTCCAGTATATTGGTTGGATGTTCTGTTGGTCTTTCCCTCCAGGTCCGGATTGTTTGCCCAATGTCATTACCACCACAGCACCACAATGTGCTTCCCACAAACCGCTACTGTATTTTAACAACAGGGAGTACGGCTCATTAAGGACGTTCTCAGCTGTGAAGCTGCTGGAGGGCACAATGAAACGCAACATAAATCCATGTTCTTTGCAGAACAGTTCCCTTGCACAAAGGCCTTCTAATTGTTGAGCCCGATCTGAACACAGAAACATCACCGTCCCCAGAATTTCCAATACAGCCTTGTCTAATTAAGCCAATATCACAAACAAGAGCAATTTGATCCTCAGTTTATATTTTGTACCAATTTATTTGAGATAAATCATAGGACATGTCCCAATAGTCTAAATGACATCAATACACTTTGAAAGATTTCTCTGGATTGTTACAGTCCGCTTACTTCATTATTTCACTAGCAAATAATTTTTTTTATTTTACAAGTGTTTACAAATGCAGTCTGATTAATATATTTTACTAAACAGGAGTTCCAGATTACAAAAACTGCATTTTCATAGCGTCTATTATGACCGCCTGCTTCAGAGCAATTTAAAATTCAAGCATCTGTGGAGTTGTGACCACAGTGGTAATGCAAGAAGTGCACACAACAAGCCCTCATGAGCAACCATGAGGTAAGCGTCATAGGGGTCGACAGCACAGGAACAGGCCCTTTGGTCCTACTTGCCCATGCCACCCTGTGCTAACCATGTGACAATGACCAGCTCAGTTGGTTGGACGGCTGGTTTGCGACGCAGAGTGCTGCTTACAGTGTGGGTTCGATTCTCACACCAGACCCTGACCAAGTGTTGCAGACCGGCACATTCCAAGGACCAGGACTACGTGCTGCAAGACACACTGAAGCTTGGGACAGCAGCCACCAATACGCAGTGGGGAAAGAAGTTAAATAGAGGCCTGTTCAGTTATCAGACCCTCCTGATGCCTCAAATATATGTAAATATAATCTTGTTGAAGAAAGAAATGCCTTGGGTTTGTTTCCTTCATATACTACTCTACAGAACCGAACTGTTTCAGTAACAGTGTATGTGTAAGTATATTTATGAATAAAATATATTTTTGAAATACAAAACGCTGAGTTAACCATGGAGCACTCTCCTTCTCCACCTCTCCCCCTCGCCTGAGACATGGCGACCCTCAGGTTAAACTCTCCACCAGTCGGGGACATTTTTCACTTGAGCATGGGAGGTTGGGAGGTGACCTTGTTGAAGTTTATTAAATAATTAGGGGTACAGATAGAGTTAATGGTAATTATCTTTTCCCCAGGATGGGGGATTTCAAGACTCGGGGGAACATTTTTAAGGTGAAAGGAGAGAGATTTTAAAAAGACACAAGGGGTAAATTTTTTTTAAAACACAAATGGTGGCTCATGTATGGAATAAACTTCCTGAGGAAGTCAGCAACTTTTGTAGCTCAGATTGAGGTTCTGGATGTAAGTTTGCTTGCTGAGCTGGAAGGTTCATTTTCAGACATTTCGTCATCATACTAGATAATGTCAACAGTGAGCCTCTGGTCAAGCGCTGGTGTTATGTCCTGCTTTCTATTTAGGTGTTTAGGTTTCCTTGGGTTCGTGATGTCATTTCCTGTTCTTTTACTCAGCGGGTGGTAGATGGGGTCCAAATCGATGGGTTTGTTGATAGTGTTCCAGTTGGAATGAGGAAGGACACCACTTCGACTGGGACAACACATCCATCCTAGGACAAGCCAAACAAAAGACACGCACAAGAATTCCTAGAAGCAAGGCATTCCAACCGGAACTCGATCAATAAACACATCGATTTGGATCCCAGAAAAACAACCGGAAGTGGCATCACCAACACAGGAAATGACATCACTAACCCAAAGAAAGTTGAACACAAACAGAAAGCGGGACGTGACACCAGCGCTTCACCGGAGGCTCACTGATGAGGTTTTCTGATATGGTGACGAAGCGTCTGAAAACAAACCTTCCAGCTCAGTGAGCAAACCTACATCCAGACTGAGGAAGGGATGGATGTGGGTACAATTACAATGTTTAAAAAGATATTTGGATAGGTACATGAATACGAAAGATTTGGAGGGACATGGGCCAGATGCAGGCAAGTGGGACTAGTACAGTTTGGGAGTGTGTTTAGCATGGGCTGGTTGGGCTGAAGGGTCTGGCTCCATGCTGCATGACTTGTGCTCCTCTGGGACTATAGCAACGTTACCTTTTCAATAACCAGCCAGCCTGTTTTGGTGATGGTGAAATAATCATTGGTTGAGATTCTGGGGATAAATCCCCCTCTCCCAACCTTACCTCTTGTTCGAAACAGTGCTAAGGGATTCTTTACATCAACTGGAGAGCGTACAGGCCCTCCGTTCTCTAACCTGAAAGACTGCCCCTTCTATACAGCAGTGCTCCCTGACTTGCAATGTACCACCTCGGTTTTTATACTCGAGTGCCTGGAGTGACACTTCAAGCAGGATAGTTTTCTGCAAATTCATTTCTTAAATTAACCCAATTGACACAAACATGTTCCATCAACTGAAGTGCACATATTAAGATTTCCTCTTTTTCTACAGTAGATTCTCAAGACTGATTAGACTAATTTGCTCATCCAGATTCTAAGAGACGCTGTATGGTGCAGATTACAGCAAAGTTATTCCTTCTGCAACGTACAAGGTTTTGCAACGATTAGCAAGCCCGGATACTTTCCGATTCAAGTTGTGATTTTATCAAGTTGGTTCTTGTCAGCGGGACTGTCATTCTGAAGGTCTCAGAGTCATACAGCACGGAAACAGACCCTTCGGTCCATACAGACCCTAATCCCAAACTAAACTAGTCCCACCTGCCTGTTCCTGGCCGATATCTCTCTAAACCTTTCCTATACATGTATCCATCCAAATGTCTTTTAAATGCTGTAACCGTACCCATGTCCACCACTTCCTCTGGTAGTTCATTCCACACACGAAAAGATGTGCCCCTCATGTCCTTTTTAAATCGCTCTTCTCCGACCTTAAAAATGTCTCTCCTGTCACCCCCCCTAGTCTTGAACTCTCCCATCCGAGGGAAAAGACAACTACCATAAACTCTATCCATATCCCTCATTAATTTATAAACCTCTGTAAGATCACCCCTCAACCTCCTACACTCCAGTGAAAAGAGTTCCAGCCTTTCTTTATAACTCAAACATTCCATTCCTGGCAACATCCTGGTAAATCTCTTCTGAACCCTCTCCAGTTTAATAATTTCCTTCCTATAAACGGGTGACCAGAATTGGCTCTGACAGTGGCATGCACTGTGTTTGAAAGGGATGGAATCAAACTGCAAGTACACACATTGCAAACAATGAAAGATTTCAAAAGGTAAGTGGTTGGTTTGCCATTTTGGTCAGACAAATAAGACAATTTATCATGCAAAGTGGAGAGAAACGTGAAAATACTTCGGTGTTGAGGGATCAGGCTGTCCCTCAAAGTTACAGCAGGTGAAAAGGAGGAATTATATTGCTAAAGGAATGGAATATAAAAGTAGGAAGTGCGCCTGCAACTGTACAAGGCAACGAGGAGATGGTACCTACAATAGAGACAGAATTCTACAGCATGGAGACAGACCCTTTGGCCCAAACTGGTCCATGCTGACCAAAATGTCTGTCCACACTAAACCCATTTCCCTGCACTTGGCCCATATCCTTCTAATCCTTTCCAACACATATCTTTCCAAATGCCTTTTAAACGTTGTTAATGTACCAGCCTCAAACACTTCCACTGGCAGCTCATTCCGTATGTGTGCCACCCTCTGTGTAAAAAATGTTGCCCCTCAGGTTCCCTTTTATTCTTTCCCCTCTAACCTTAAACTGATGCCCTCTAGTCCACAATTCCCCAACCCTGGAAAAAAGACAGAGCATATTCACCCTATCCATGCCTCTCAATTTTATACACTCCTATAAGATCCCCCTTCAGTCTCCTACGCTCTAAAAGAAAAACGTCCTAGCTTGTCCAACCTCTCCTTATAACTCAGACCAAATCTGGGGATGATTTCCCTGAGCGTCAGAGGCTGAGGGGTGACCTGATAGAGGTTTATAAAATCATGAGGGGCATGGATAGGGTAAATAGACAAAGTCTTTTCCCTGGGGTGGGGGAGTCCAGAACTAGAGGGCATAGGTTTAGGGTGAGGGGGGAAAGGTATAAAAGAGACCTAAGGGGCAACTTTTTCACACAGAGGGTGGTACGTGTATGGAATGAGCTGCCAGAGGAAGTGGTGGAGGCTGGTACAATGACAACATTTAAAAGGCATCTGGATAGGTTTATGAATAGGAAAGGTTTAGAGGAATATGGGCCAGGTGGGACTAGATTGGGTTGGGATATCTGGTCAGCATGGATAGGTTGGACCGAAGGGTCTGTTTCCATGCTGTATATCTCTGTGATTAGATTATATTCCCCAGAGTGTGGAAACAGGCCCTTCAGCCCAACAAGTCCACACCGACCCTCCGAAGAGTAACCCACACAGACTCATTCCCCTCTGACTAATGCACCTAACACTATGGACGATTTGGCATGGCCAATTCACCTGCCCTGCACATCTTTGGACTGTGGGAGGAACCTGGAGGAAACACATGCAGCCACGGGGAGAATATGCAAACTCCACACCCGAGGCTAGAATTGAATCTGGGACCCTGGTACTGTGAGGCAGCAGTGCTAACCAGCACAGATGTGAGGCTTACTGACCCATGGTTCCCAGGCTTTCCTTTGTAGCCCTACCTGAATAATGGCACAATCTTCACTACCCTCCAGTCTTCCAGTATCTCACCCGTGGTCAAAGATGATGCAAAAATATCAGCCAGGGCTCCCACAATTTCTTCTCTGACCTCTTGCAGCGTTCTTGGATATATATCTGATCAGGACCAGGAGGTTTATCCACCTTCATACATTCTAATACATCGACTGAGATATGGACTGTCCCCAAGGTCACACCACTAACCTCCCCTAGTTCTCAAATCTTCATGTTTGTCTCCACGATAAAGAGAGAAATATTCATCGAGAACATTGCCCATATCCTGCAGTTCTACACACACACACACACGTGTCCACTTTGATCCTTGAGGGGCCCTATTCTCTCTCTCTCTTTAGTATATTTTTCTTTAAATATACTTTAAAAACCTCCTTGGATTCACCCTAATCTTCTCAACCAAGGCTATCTCGTGCCCCATTTTCGCCCTCCTGATTTCCTTCGGTAAACTCCTATATTCCCTGTATACCTCCAGGGGATTCCCGTGATCCCAGCTGCCTGTACCTGAGCCAAACCTCCTCCTTTTTTCTGGTCAAAGCCTCAATATCTCTTGTCATCCAGGGTTCCGTATTCCAGTCAACCTTGCCCTTCACCCTCACAGGAATATATAGACCTTGAACTCTAGCTATCTCACTTCTAAAGGCCTCCCACTTGCCAGAGGTCCCTTTGCCTGCAAACAAACTACTCCAATCAATTCCTGCAAGCTCCTATCTAATTCCAGCCTTGCCCCAATTTAGAACTTGAAGCTGTGGACCAGTTTTGTCCCTCTCCATAACTATTTTAAAATTAATAGAACTATGGTCACTGGTCCCAAAGTGCTCCCTGTCACCTCCCTCACCTGTCCTGCCCTATTTCCCAAGAGTAGGTCGAGTTTTGCTCCTTCCTGAGTAGGACCCTCTATATGCTGCTTGAGGAAACTTTCCTGAACGCACTTAACAAATTCCACTCTGTCTGAGCCCTTAACGCTATGGCAGTCCCAGCCTATTTTAGGAAAATTTAAATCCCCTGCTATGACAACCCAATTGCTTCTGCAAGTCTCCCCAGTCTCCTTGCATATTTGTTCCTCTAATTCCCATTCACTATTTGGGGGCCTGTAGTACAATCTCAATGTCACCGTCCCCTTCTTATTTCTCAGCTCCACCCATAAAGCCTCACTGGATGATCCTTCATCTCTGATTACTGCTGTGATACTCGCGTTAATCAGAAATGTAACTCCCCCTCCCCTCCTTCCTCCACCTCTGTCCTGCCTAAAGCACCTGTACCCGGCACATGAAGCTGCCAGTCCTATCCCTCCCTTAGCCATGTTTCTGTAATCCCAGTCCCATGTACCTATCCACGCTCTCAGTTCATCGCCCTTACCTGTCAGCCCTCTTGTATTGAGGTCGATGCAATTTAATCCAACAGGCTCCCTGCCGTGTTCCAGCCTGACCCATCTCTTTAACTTAGTATTTCTGATGACTGTATCTCCTTCCAGCCTCACACTTGCCTCCCTGCTGTTGAGGATCCCTACCCGCTGCCAATCTTGTTTAAACCCTCCCTTGCAGCACGAGCAAACCTTGCTGCCAGTTCTGTTCTCCTTAATAGAGGAAGAGTTTAACTGCATCCGAGGCAGCTCAGAGAAGACTCAACTAGATTAATTCCAGAGGTGAAAGGATTGTCAAATGAGGAGAGATTGAGCAGATCGGAGATATTCTCAGTCATGTTTAGAAGAATGAGAGGAGATCTTACTGAGCTACATGAGATGCTGAAGGGGATTTACAGAGGAACCTTGATTATTCAGCATTTGATTATCTGAATTTCGGATTATCCAGCAAGATTGAAAGATCCCGATGCTCGGCAAAACTATGTTATCCGGCATTCAATTAACCTATCAAAATTCTCCCCGCCAGTGTCCTTTGGATATTGGAGTTTCCTCTGTAGATGGAGACAGGATGTTTCCCCTTGTGAGGCAACCTAGAATGACAGGTCCTAGGTTTCAGAGGGGTGGCAGATTTAAAGCACAGATGAGGAGGAATTACTTCTCTCACAACGGGTCATGAATCTGTGGAAGAGTGTAGTGAATAAACTGGAGGAGGAGATAGGCAGAAGTTTAATGAGTAAAGGGAATCAGATGGGAAAGGGAGGGAGGAGCTGGGGGGTGTGGGGCAGTGCATCGCAAGGGATAGCCACTGCCCTATGCCAGCTTCCTCAATCGGGCACAAGTGCCTTTTGGAAGAAGGAATCCACTCTCCCCACTTCTGCTCACAGCCAGTCCACAGTGGTCTGGTTGCTTGTGGACATCCTTTGGTGAAGACCGGTCCAGCTGCTGTTGGGTTAATATTGACCATGGTGGCATTAATTGTCCATTTAGGACCTTCATTGGCAACTGACAGGATGCCCTCCATTTTGACAGAAGCAGGATGGTGATGGGTTCATTCTCAAAGCACCCTTCCACCTCCAAACGTACCACACTACAGCGCAGACGATATTAGCTGCTTTATGGAGTGCCCTCTGTAGCTTAGACGTGAGCACTTCCCAAACCTGGGTACACCTTTGAACAAAAATCAAATACTAAACTGCAGTGTTAAGCAATGTACTTTTCAGCTTTGAACATTGTCTTCCTCTACACGCGGTACCAAGGAACAGCGATTGACATGGGAGCTAGGAGGAGGAGTAGGCCTCTCCAACCAGCTACCCCATACAGTCTGATCACAGCAATCTCACCTCAGCCTCAAGTCCACTTTCCTGCCCATTCCCCAGAACCCGTTACTAATTAAATAAGGAGCTGGTTAGCTCAATTGGCTGCACAGCTGATTTGTTGTACAGAGTGATGTCCACAGTGTGAGTTCAATTCCCACCACCAGCTGAAGTGACCATGAAGGACTTTCCTTCTCAAGCTCTCCCGTCACGGAGGTGCGGATATCCTCAGTTTAAACCACCCCAAGATGTCGCTCTCCAATGAGAGTGCAGGACTATGGGCTGTTAAGACAATGGTGACATTACCTTTGCTAATTAAAAATCTGGCTCTCTCTACCTTAAATTTATCCACAGCACTCAGGGGTAGTGAACTCCACAGATTGATGACCCTCTGAGGAAGGTGGCATCAGGGAGAGATCATCCCCTTTCAATTACCACCCACAATCCAGTTGCCCCTCCCTCATTCCCATACAAACCTCCTCCCCACCCCAGAACCCTCCCTATATTACTTACATGCAGGGCCTTAACAGATCAAAGTTTAAGGTGAGGAGGCAGGAGAATGGGGTTGAGAAATATACCGGCCATGAACAAGTGGTGAAGCTGACTCAATGGGCCGAGCGATCTAATTCTGCTCCTGTATCTTAAGGGAATCCAGTGGGTGTCATTCCCACAGCAGCCACTGCTGGGTGGGGGTGTTGAGCAGAGAGTTGCCTTGCTCTGGTTGGTCAGTAGCTCTCAGTGGGTAGGTTTCTGACCCGGATCCCTGGAGAAAGTCCACAACGTCGCCTGCTATGGAGGGCAAGGCCTATGAGGAAAGGCTGAGGGACTTGAGGCTGTTTTCATTAGAGAGAAGGAAGTTAAGAGGTGACTTAATTGAGACATACAAGATAATCAGAGGGTTAGACTGGGTGGACAGTGAGAGCCTTTTTCCCCGAATGGTGAAGGCTAACACGAGGGGACATAGCTTTAAACTGAGGGATGATAGACATTGGACAGATGTCAGAGGTAGTTCCTTTACTCAGAGTATTAGGGGCGTGGAGCGGCCTGCCTGCAACAGTAGTAGACTCACCAACTTTAAGGGCATTTAAATGGTCATTGGATGAGCACATGGATGAAAACAGAATAGTGTAGGTTAGATGGGCTTCAGATTAGTTTCACAGGTCGGCACAACATCGAGGGCCGAAGGGCCTGTACTGCGCTGTAATGTCCTATTGGCCACAAAATATCCCAAAAGAGGGCAACATCATTAGACAAGGAGTCCAACATCTCTATAAAATCCACGCCACCCTCCCAATCACCTCCAGGAGGCGTGAGCATGTTAAAATCAATCAGTCCAGCCACAGACACGTTTGCAGCTCAGTCCCATCCGCTCTTCGCCCCATTTGGAAACAAAAACTTCAGGACACAAACATTTCGCTAACAAAAATCAGAAACTGCTCGAGAAACTCAGCAGCTCTGGCGGCATCTGTGGAGAGAGAAAGCAGCCCTGAAGGGTCACCGGACACAAATTGTTACCGCTTGTTTTTCCTCTCTCCCCAGGTGCTGCCGGACCTGCTGAGTTTCTCCAGCAATTTCCGTTTCTATTTCAGATCTCCAGCGTCCACAGTTCCCGAAAACTGCTCCCTCCTGCCCCCTGCGCCCCCCCCCCCCCCACCACAGGCCCTGCTTGACAATTGGTGCTATGTCACTGCAGGAGTTGGTTGTGAGTGGACAGAGGGTCGGAGTGGTCCAAACGCAAGGCACCCAGCCAATTACCAGCCTCAGCTTTCAGGCCACAGAACTCCTCCTACTATACAACATCCATCGACAGATAAAGAGCACATGTTGGTGGGTCAAGAACCTCAGAGCTGGGGCCCCTCTTAGAACAGTGAGGGGGTGCCCTGACCTAGAGAATAAACCTTGCTATCCACCTAGACAACTCACGCCTTATCATTGAATCACAGAATCCCGACTGTGGGGAAAAAAGGCCATCCGGCCCATCAAGTCTGCACCGACCATCCAAAGTGCATCCCGCACAGAGCTACCCCACTACCTTATCCCTGTATTTCCCATGGCTCATGCAGCTAGCCTGCCCATCCCTGCACACTCTGGGCAATTTAGCATGGCCAATCTATCTAACCAGACACTGCGGACAATTTCCTACAGCCAATCCAACCTGCACATCTGTGGACTGTGGGAGGAAACAGGAGTACCTGACGGAACCTCACTCAGACACAGGGAGAAACTCTACACAGACAATCACCCGAGGCTGGGATCGAACCAGAGTCCCTCGCGCAGTGAACCACTGAGCCACCATGCTGCCCCGGTCAGGGTAGTGTAGAGATAGGCCAAGAGTTGCTCTGTAGTCAGTGTTGGAAGATGGACCATGGATTAGCCTTTGTAGAAACTGTTTTATTCCTCAACAAGGTGCGGTTTATTACATAACTATGGTCAGGTAACATGAACCCTTAGGCACATTAACTATTACTAAGTAGGAATGTTCGCAATAGAGTAGGTCATAGAACCCGTAAAGGGACGATGGGCTGAATATCCTCCTACACTGTACCAGGTCCGCCCGACCTCAGCTGGAGAATTGTGTCCGCCATATTATGGTGGTGGTGATGGAGGAGTGAGTGAGTAAGTGAGAGAGAGAGAGTGAAGAAAGACAGAGAGAGACAGAGAGAGACAGAGAGAGACAGAGATTCCCCACTTGTAAGGAGGAACGCAGAACTAGAGGCATGGACTTGATATGATGCGTAAAAGCAGCGATGGTGAAGCGAGAGAAACAGTCTAACCCTGCGAGTTGTTGGAGATGTGGAATGCATCACCTGGAAACATGGTGGGGATAGGTTTCGACTGAGGAATCCGAGGGGGAATTGGATGGTTATTCAGATAGAAATGGTGTACGGGAAGTGGGTAATGGCACTCGTTGGAGGAGCTGGTGCAGACACAATGGGCTGAATGGCCTCACAATCCCGTCAAACTGCCTGTTAGCATGGTCTCCATCTCATGGCTGGTGTTTGGACCCACGGCTGATGCACTAGAGGGTCCTCCCCACAGCCACCACTGCGGTCTGTCTCAGAGGCTGCCAGCCCGCATGCTCGACCTACGACCCCTCTACAATGCAAGGATTCACAAACCACGCCCAGAGAGAGTAAGCCACACGTGTTTGATAAAGAGGCTAACCCTCCACGTACCTGGCTCCCGAGTGACATCTATCTTTCCAACATGGATGCCGAGCTCCCTGCCAGACTTCCCGAGATCCTCCCAGTCTGCCTGGATTTGCTTACACGCTGGGCACCATGGGGCATGACTGTGGGAGGGAATGACAAAAAGAAACCAAATCAAAGCATAATGTTCAAACGTGGAGTTTTACTTAAACCAGCGATTGATTCACACCTGCCTTTTGTTTTGTAAAACCAAAGAGCTGGCAACAGGGGTAGGCCATTCAGCCCCTCTGATTTTTATAACAAATGAAGAAGCATTAAATTCAAAAGATGTGCAGATTAGGTGAAATGGCCATGGTAAGTTGCCTATAGTGTCCAGGGATGTCTAGATTAGGTGCTCGAGTCAGGGGTAAATATAGGACAATAGAGTAGAGGAATGGGTCTCGGTGGGTTTCTCTTCAAAGGGTTGGTGTAGACTTGTTGGGCCGAAGGGCCGGTTTCCACATTGTAGGGGCTCTTTGATTTGGTGAGCTTATTTTATTCAAGAAGTTTGTGGTAACTGAATTCAACTCGCACTCAGTGAGGTTTGACCTTAGGCCTTCCCATCATGAAGCTGGGCTCCTGCATTGCTGATCCAGTAACATTACAACCACCACGTCCCCTCATGGCACAATCATTCCTTTTAGGTCTCACTACAGGCTCTTGAGTCACGCGGAGGGGCAAACACTGTGTCTAAATCCAAACTCAAAGAGAGAGTCTCAGTAGCTGATCCAAATCCCAGCCCCACTCACCGAGGACATTTGCCTGAACCAGCCGCTTGGTTCATCCATTCGCGGGATCTTGGTGTCACCGTCTCAGCCAGCATTTGTTGACCGTCCCTAACTACCCTCGAGAAGCAGTTAATAGTCAACTATGGTGTGCAGGTTTGGACGCACATGGAGGTCAGACCAGTGCTTTATTTAAAAAGGGGATTAGTGAACACTTTAACAAGATGGAAGATAGAATCCTCGTAGTGTGGATACAGGCCCAACAAGTCCACACCGACCCTCAGAAGAGTATCCCACCCAGACCCATTCTCCGACCCTATTACTCTACATTTACTCCTATCTAATGCACCTAATCTACACATCCCTGAACACTATGGGACAATTTAGCATGGTCAATCTGCGGCCTAACCTGCGCATCTTTGGAATGTGGGAAGAAACCACAGTACCCAGAGGAAACTCAAGCAGACACTGGGAGAATGTGCAAACTCCACAGACTGTCGCCCGAGACTGGAATCTAACCCGGGTCCCTGGTGTTGTGAGGCAGCAGTGCTAACCATTGAGCCACCGTGCTGCCCTTTGTTTTTAGAAACAAGGCTCACAGAGCATGGAAACAGAGCCTTCGGTCTAACTCCTCCACACTAAACAACTTTCCCAAACCAAACTAGTCCCGTTTGACAGCATTTGGCCCATACCCTTCCAAACCCTTCCTATTCATATACCCATCCAGATGCCTTTTAAATACTGCATTTGTACCAGCCTCCACCACTTCCTCTGGCAGCTCATTGCATACACATTCTCTGGCTTGCTAGCCCGGTGTTATTACCTTAGTGTCATAGGGAATTACAGCACGGAAACCTTCGGTTCAACTTGTCCATGCTGACCAGATATTCCAACCCAATCTAGTCCCTCCTGTCAGCACCCACCCCATAACCCTCTAAACCCTTCCTATTCATATACCCATCCAGATACCTTTTAAAATATTGTAATTGTACCAGCCTCCACCACTTCCTCTGGCAGCGCATTGCATACCCGTACCACCCTCTGCATGAAGAAGTTGCCCCTTCGGTCTCTTTTATATCTTTCCCCTCTCACCCTAAACCTATGCCGTCTAGTTCTGGACTCCCCCACCCTAGGGAAGAGACTTTGTCTATTTACCCTAACCATGCCCCTCATGATTTTATAAACCTCTATAAGGTCACCACTCACACTCCAACACTCCAGGGAAAACAGCCCCAGCCTGTTTAGCCTGTCCCTATAGCTCAAATCCTCCAACCCTGGCAACATCCTTATAAATCTTTACTGGACACTTTCAAGTTTCACAACATCTTTCCAAAAGGAAGGAGACTAGAATTGCATGCAATATTCCAACAGTGGCCTAATCAATGTCCTGTACAGCCGCAACATGACTACACCTCCAATTTTGGAGTCATCTGCAAACCTAGTAGCTATACCTCCTATGTTCACATCCAAATAATTTATGTAAATGACAAAGTGTAGAGGACCCAGCACCGATCCTTGTGGCACTCCACTGGTCACAGGCCTCCAGTCTGAAAAACAACCCTCCACCACCACCCTCTGTCTTCTACTTTCTGTATCCAAATGGCTAGCTCTCCCTGTATTCCATGTGATCTAACCTTGCTAACCAGTCTCTCATGAGGAACCTTATCGAAAGCCTTACTGAAGTCCATATAGACCTTGTCCCATTAAACAGCACCTCACCTTTGACGATGCACATCACAGCACTTCAATTCATAAATCAGCTCACAGCTAAAACAATACAGTACTGACTGAAAACAAGAGGTGGACCATTCTCATGCAACGACGCTGCAGCACGGACCGTTCTCATTCACCACTGCGGCCATACAAGTGGATGTCAAGTTTTCGGAGTCAAAATATGAAAATAGCTCAGTTTAAAAATAAACCCATTGTTTATTGCTGCTAACGTTGATGAGTCTGCTTTGTAACCTGTAAAGGATGGACTGCAGACAGTATAAAATCTTTCAGCCGCACTGCAGAAAGAAGCTCACTGGGAATAATATGCTAATCGTCAAGGGGGTCAACAACTAGGGAGAGCTCTCAGCTCAGAGGGATACTGGCGAGATCACAAAAGTGAAGTCTCAAGGCTGGGTTCTGCATCTTTCATTACCACCCCCACCTCTGAGCTTAAAAACATTTAACGACACGGTGGCTCAGTGGTTAGCACTGCTGCCTCACAGCACCAGGGACCCGGGTTCGATTCCAGCCTCAGGGGGGGGTGTCATGGCTGTGTGTGCAGTTTGAACACCCCGTGTGCGCGTGGGTTTCCTCCAGGTGTTCTGGTTTTCTGCTGCTGTCCAAAGGTGACTGGCAGGGGGAGCTGCAGATAAAGGGGGTGGTGGGGGCAGGATGGTGAAGTGGGGATAGGTGAAGACAGGTAGAGGGTACGACCTGGTTGGTCAATGGGAGGAACGAATCTGGTTGATGACAGGGAGCAGTGGAAGGGAGGGTGAGGGGCTGGGAAGAGAGTCAGGGGATGGGGAGGGGGAGGTTATTTGAAATTGGGGAACTCAATGTTGAATCCTCCGGGCTGTAGGTTTCCACACTGTAAGGATTCCATGAAAACTTAGACTATCTTACCCAAAGATGTGCAAATCAGGTGAATTGGCCACGCTAAATTGCCCGTAGTGTTAGGTGCATCAATCAGGGGAGAAATGGGTCTGGGTGGGTTACTCTTCGGAGGATCGGTGTGGACTGGTTGGGCCGAAGGGCCTGTTTCCACACTGTAGGGAATCTAATCTAATCTTATCTCCTGTCTTGTCTTCTGCCCATAATGCTGCATAATGAACAAAGCCTGCTACCAAAGCTAAAAATCAAAACCAGGTTATAGTCCAACAGGTTTAATTGGAAGCACTAGCTTTCAGAGCGCTGCTCCTTCATCAGGTGATAGTGGAGTACTTCCAATTTTAAACTAGAGCTTCCAAATAAACCGGTTGGACTATAACCTGGTGTTGTGTGATTTTTAACTTTGTACACCCCAGGCCAACACTGGCATCTCCAAATCATGCTACCAAAGCTTTCAAATCACTTAGCCTTATTTTCCATAGTTAACTGCTAAACCACATCACAACCTTCAAAAGGAATGGATGCAATAAGGTTATATTTTCAGAGCAAGCAAAATATTGTTCTGAAATGACAGTGTTAATTTAGCTGTGTTTAACATTTTAGAAAAAATAGGTGCTTTTTAAAAAAATGCACATACTTGTTATGTTTTCGAAAAGGTAAACACAAAGTAAGGTTCTGTATTGTCAAGCACCAATCTTAAATAAACGCTGTGGGGGTGGAGTCACACTTGAGTTAAATATACTGCACCCACTCCATTATCCGGTTCGAGCAGATCTCTGAAAGATAACCCGTTTCTACTCTTGAGTTTTCTACACACGCAAACACAGGAATAAATTATTCATTAAAGTGATGATATTTTCCCACAAGTACAATTCAGCCACAATAATGCAACTTGAAAATGAAGCCACTCCAAATTCCCCACATTGGTGAAACAAGAGGGGGACCTCTTCCTTGGCGTACTGCAGCAGACATTTCATTAACGTGTCCCCAAAAGCTGAGGCACGGATAAACAGAATGACAAACTCTACAACAGGGCCACACTTTTCGCAACCATGAGCAACTCTGACTTTTAGTCTGACTCTTACTCTGACTGGATAAACTCTGGGACAACTAGCAGGAGCCGCAACCTCCTGTCACTTTCAGGAATTAAATAGACTGTCTGTGGGTTGGTTGGGGTGGGGGGTGAAATCGAATACCTCAGTTAATTATTGTCACATACTCAAACAAAGAAGTAAAATTCACGCACATTTGCTCTCGAACACTTAGTCATGGAGATGTACAGCACAGAAACAGACCCTTCAGTCCAACTCGTCCATGCCGACCAGATATCCTAAATTAATCTAGGCCCACTTGCCAACACCCGGCCCATATCCTTCCAAACCCCTCCTATTCATAAACCCATCCCGATGACTTTTAAATGTTGTCATTGCCCCAGCCTCCACCACATCCTCTGGCAGCTCACGTACCATTCTCTGCGTGAAAACGTTGCCCTTTAGGTCTCTTTTATATCTTTCCCCTCTCACCCTAAACCTATGCCCTCTAGTTCTGGACTTCCTCACCCCAGGGAAGAGACTTTGTCTATTTACCCTATCCATGCTCCTCATGATTTTATAGATCTCTATTAGGTCACCCCTCAGCCTCGGACGCTCCAGGGAAAACAGCCCCAGCCTATTCAACCTCTCCCTATAGCTTAAATCTTCCAACCCTGCCGACCAGATATCCTAACCTAATTCAGTCCCATTTGCTTGCACTTGGCCCATATCCCTCTAAAACCTTCCTATTCATGTACCCATCCAGATGCCTTTTCAAAGCTGTGATTGCACCAGCCTCCACCAATTCCTCCAGCAGAGTAGAGAGTGTGGTGCTGGAAAAACACAGCTGATCGGGCAGCATCCAAGGAGCAGAATAGACGTTTCGAGCTCATTCCATACATGCACCACCCTCTGTGAAAAAGTTGCCCCTTAGGTCCCTTTTATATCTTTCCCCACTCACCCTAACCAGCCCTGATTTTCCTCTTCACCATTACATGGCTGAATAAAAACATTTGTGAAGAGCTGAACACACTGTACCACCTCATTTGTGGCTCGGTTTTAAGCCCAAAGTGTAAATGAATACATTCAGGCTTTTTCCAACTCATGTAAGTGTTGTATCCTTCCTTGATTCTCACTGGACTACCAAGTAGTAGTCCTCGACCACACCATGCCAGACCAAGTAGATCCTCATCAAGAAACAGGACAGTGGCAACAAATCTCTCAGACTGATCTTACATCTTGATGAGCGGTGGGGAGGACCCATCAGACAAAACACAAACCATTTCAGCAGAAAACAGTTGCAAAATGAAACGGCAAAAATTTCAGCAATTTCCCAACTCTTTGATAAAATCATATGTCACTTCAGTCGCTGATCTCTTTCATCGAGTCCTACAGCACAGAGACAGACCCTTTGGTCCAAACTGATCCATGCCGACCAAAATGTCCATCTACGCTGAGCCCATCTGCCTGCACTTGGCCCACATCCTTCTAAACCTTTCTTATCCATGTATTTGCCCAAATGCCTTTTAAATGTTGTTAACCCACTTCTAATGGCAGCTCATTCGATTTGTGTACCACCCTCTGTATAAAACAGTTACCCCTCACGTTTCCTTTCATTCTTCCCCCTCTAACCTTAAACTGATGGCCTCTAGTCCTCGATCCCCCAACCCTGGGAAAACGACCGAGTGCGTTCACTCTATCCATGCCTCTCATGACCTTATACACTTCTGTCAGAGCCTCCCTCAGTCATACAGACATACAGCATGGAAACAGATCCTTCGGTCCAACCCGTCCATGCCGACCAGATATCCCACCCAATCTAGTCCCACCTACCAGCACCCGGCCCATATCCCTCCAAACCCTTCCTATTCATATACCCATCCAAATGCCTTTTAAATGTTGCAATTGTACCAGCCTCCACCACTTCCTCTGGCAGCTCATTCCATACACGTACCACCCTCTGTGTGAAAAAGTTGCCCCGTAGGTCTCTTTTATATCTTTCCCCTCTCACCCTAAACCTATGCCCTCTAGTTCTGGACTCCCCGACCCCAGGGAAAAGACTTTGCCTATTTACCCTATCCATGCCCCTCATAATTTTGTAAACCTCTATAAGGTCACCCCTCAGCCTCCAACAGCTCCAGCCTATTCAGCCTCTCCCTATAGCTCAAACCCTCCAATCCTGGCAACATCCTTGAAAATCTTTTATGAACTCTTTCAAGTTTCACGACATCCTTCCAATAGGAAGGAGACCATAATTGAACACAATATTCCAAAAGTGGCCTAACCAATGTCCTGTACAGCCGCAACATGACCTCCCAACTGCTGTACTCATTACACTGACTAATGTTAAATGTCTTCAAGGCAGAGATTGATAAATTCTTGATCGCGCAAGGAATGAAAGGCTACTGGAAAAGTGAGGGTAAGTGTAAAGCATACCAAACGCCTTCTTCACTATCCTACCTACCTGCGACTCCACTTTCAAGGAGCTATGAACCCGCACTCCTGGGTCTCTTTGTTCAGCAACACTCCTGAGGACCTTACCATTAAGTGTATAAGTCTTGCTAAGATTTGCTTTCCCAAAATGCATCTCACATTTATCTAAACTAAACTCTATCTGCCTACCTCGGCCCATCTGATCAAGATCCCGTTGTACTCTGAGGTAACCATCTTCGCTATCCACTACACCTCCAATTTTGGTGTCCCTGAGACCATAATGGAAGTAAGGCCATTCAGCCCATCAAGCCCACTCTGCCATTTAATCATGGCTGATGGGAATTTCAATTCCACTTACCCTCACTTTTCCACGAGATCAAGAATTTATCAATCTCTGCTTTGAAGACATTCAACATCCCGGCCTCCACTGCACTCTGTGACAATGAATTCCACAGGCCAACCACTCTCTGGCTGAAGAAATGTCTCCGCATTTCTGTTCTAAATTGACCCCCTCTAATTTTAAGGCTGTGTCCACAGGTCCTCGTCTCCCCGCCTAACGGAAACAATTTCCCAGCGTCCACCCTTTCTAAGCCATGCACTATCTTGTAAGTTTCTATTAGATCTCCCTTCAACCTTGTAAACTCTAATGAATACAATCCCAGGATCCTCAGCCGTTCATCATATGTTAGGCCTACCATTCCAGGGATCATCCGTGTGAATCTCCGCTGGACACGCTCCAGTGCCAGTGAGGTGTGGGGCCCAAAATTGGACACAGTATTCTAAATGGGGCCTAACCAGAGCTTTAGAAAGTCTCAGAAGCACACTGCTGGTTTTATATTCCAAACCTTGAGATAAATGACAACATTACATTTGCTTTCTTAATCACTGACTCAACCTGCAAACCAACCTTTAGAGAATCCTGGACTAGCACTCCCAGATCGCTTTGTACTTTGGCTTGATGAATTTTCTCACCACTTAAAAAATAATTTATTGCTTGTATTCTTTTTTCCAAAGTACAAGACCTCGCATTTGCTCACGTTGAATTTCATCAGCCATTTCCTGGACCACTCTCCCTAAACTGTCTAAATCTTTCTGCAGCCTCCCCACCTCCTCTGTCCTGCCTGCCTGTCCGCCTAACTTCATATCATCAGTGAACTTCACCAGAATGCCCCCAGTCCCTTCATCCAGATCATTAATATATTAAAGTGAACAGCTGCAGCCCCAACACTGAGCCCTGTGGGACACCGCTTGTCACCAGCTGCCATTCCGAAAAAGAACCTTTTATTCCAACTCTCTGCCTTCTGTCAGACAGCCAATCCTCAATCCATGCCAGTTGCTCACCTCGAACACCATGGGCCCTCACCTTACTCAGCAGTCTCCCGTGAGGCACCTTATCCAAGGCCTTTTGGAAGGATCTGCAAAGTGTTATCAGCAAACTTACTAACTATACCACTTATGCTAACATCCAAATCATTTATATATAATGATGAAACGTAGTGGACCCAGCATCGATCCTTGTGGCACTCCACTGGTCACAGGCCTCCAGTCTGAAAAGCAACCTTCCACCACCAGCCTCTGTCTTCTACCTTTGAGCCAGTTCTGTATCCAAATAGCTGGTTCTCTTTGGAGTCCATGAGATCTAACCTTGCTTACCAGACTCCCATGGGGAACCTTATTGAACGCCTTACTGAAATCCATATAGATCACGTCTTCCACTATGCCCTCATCAATCTTTGTTACTTCTTCAAAAACAACTCAATCAAATTTGTGAGACATCATTGCCTATGCTCTAAAGAAAAAAGTCCTATCTTATTCAACCTGAGACCCTTGAGTCCTGGCAACATCCTTGCAAATTTCTTCTGCACTCTTTCCAGTTTAATAACATCCTTCCTATAGCAAGGGGACCAAAACTGGACACAATATTCCAAGTGCGGCCTCACCAACGTCCTGTACAACTACAACATAGCTTCTCAACTTCTATACTTCTATACTCAATGCCCTGACTGAAGGCCAGTGAGCCAAAAGCCTCACTCACTGTGAGCTTGTATCCATCTTATCCAGACTCTGGTTTGTCCTTGAGTTCAAGATCTCCATTCTCCTTTTTGCCTATACAGATCCCAAAGCTCTGGTATTCTCTCTCTAGACATCTCTCAGTGTCCACTTCCTTCTTTACAATCTGTCCCTTTGACGAAGCTTCTGGTCATCAGACTCCACATCTCCCTAATGGGACTCCGATGTTACATAACACTCCTGTGAAACAATGCCAGAGGCTTCTTGATGTTAAAGGCACCGGACGATTATAAACTGTCGCTGTTTCAATTTTCGAATGACAGCGCATGAAAGCAAGCCTGATATAGAAAAATGGCAACATTTGTTCATTTTTATTCGCACACTCTTGTTTGCACGACTGGACTGCATTTCTGAAATGCCCGATACCACCAGACAACATGTCCAAAGCATCCTCATCGTGACAGAGCCTCAATAAAATCCATATGCTCACTGAAATCAGAGAACAGATACACTTATATCATTAAATAACTGCCTCATTGAAGATTAGCTTATAAAGCACCTTTGACTACTTTTATGCTATTGTTAAATTTTAAAAATGTTACAAAAGCAAATCCCACACTTTGCATTTCTGCAAAGTTTTACCCTGAACAAGCTTCCTACCGGATTATTTTACAAGAACTATCAAACACTAGCCCACTCAGCATGAGATTTATCTCCTTCATATCTCACCAGCGCATGTTACAGATATATATTTGTGGCAGAGTTTTTATTAAAATTACATGAAAAGACACGACACAGGAAATAAAATTTTTAAATGAGGTTTCCCATTTAAGGGAGAGATCAGAGCTGAAAATGTGTTGCTGGAAAAGCGCAGCAGGTCAGGCAGCATCCAAGGAGCAGGAGAATCGACGTTTCAAGGCATGAGCCCTTCTTAAGGGAGAGATCAGCCAGTTTCTTCTCTCAGTGTATAGTTTGCCTTTGGGCATTTCTACAGAGCTGGGTCACTCAGCATTTCTGATCGTGAGATAGGCAGATTTTCAACGGATAAGGGAGTCAAGGGTTACTGGGTTTAAGACAGAATGCCGAGTTAAGACTACGGTCGTTATTGAATGGCAGACCAGGCTCAAAGGGCCAAATATTCAACTCCTGCTTCTGATGAGGCACAAGACTGAGGGATATTCAAGCAGAATCATCAAATGAAAAACAAAGGGGGGGAGAAAAATCACAGAGGTTTTCAGCTGCCTTCTTAGTGCAGTTGATTTTGCTGAAAAACAACCCCTTTTTGAACACACACTTGGCCCAAAATATTTTGAGGGCAAGCAGAAGACAGCTGAAGTAATGGAGGAAGAGTACCTGACCACAAACCTTTGTGAAAGTGCAGTCCCAAGGAAGTTCATAATTATGTCACTTGGGCCCTTGTGCCATAGCGGTAGTATCTCTACCTCTGAGCCAGGAGGCCTGGCTTCAGGTTCCACCTGCTCCAGGGGTGTATTATAACATATCTGAACAGGCAGATTGAAAACACTTATTATTTTGCATTCTCATATCCCAAATCTTCATGCATGTTCTGCGACAGGCAAAATACTTGAACGGGAGAAAATCTGCAACCTGCAGTGGGGCGGGGTGGGTGGGTGGAGAGGGCAGGCCACAAACGCTACAGGAAGGGGTCTAAAAGTTGAATTTGCAATGGGGTGGGCACGGCACCACGATTTCCAAAAGTGAGGCAGGGAAAGAAGTGCACATTTGAGCAGAGGGGCGGGGTGGGTGGGTGGAGAGGGCAGGCCACAAACGCTACAGGAAGGGGTTTAAAAGTTGAATTTGCAATGGGGTGGGCACGGCACCACGATTTCCAAAAGTGAGGCAGGGAAAGAAGTGCACATTTGAGCAGAGG
>NC_057718.1:96877606-96902601 GCF_004010195.1 Chiloscyllium plagiosum
GGGAGGAGGGAAATGCAAAGAGGGGGAGGAGGGAAATGCAAAGAGGGGGAGGAGGGAAATGCAAAAGGGGGGAGGAGGGAAAATGCAAAAGGGGGGAGGAGGGAAAATGCAAAAGGGTGGGGTGAGGGAGTTGAGAGCCCTCATGGGTGGGCACAATGATTTTACAACAGCGGGAGGATGTCGCCAATGGTTTGCAACTGCCTCGGATGCTGCCTGAACTGATGTGCTCTTCCAGCACCACTAATCCAGAAAATGGTTTGCAACAGCAGACTGGAGCTTGCAATTGCAACACTGTTTCCACCCCTCCCCCCCAAACAAAAACATAAAGAAATACATGCAACCCAAATGATGATTCAGCGTGCAAGAGTTTCCGGAGAATGAGGGCCCAGTGCTCTGCATTCATTGCCGCTCTCCTTTGCTGCTGCACTCACTTGTCACTGAGCAGGAGGGGATTCCCCGGCTGCTGCCGGGTCATTGTCCCGCCGCGCGCTCGCGCGCGCCCCCAGAAGCAGGGGATTCCCTTCCCGGGGATACATACGGGGGGGTTTCCCCGCCCCGCGCGCTCCGGGCCACGTTCCATTCCCATGTTGCCACTTACAATTGCAACATCCACTCGCCGCTCAGGATCAGGGTCCAGTTCGTGTCGCCCAGTTGCTCCACCGCCAGGGCAGCCTCTGTCCCCGCCTGGGGCTGGCACAGGGCCGCACCGGCCAGCAACAGCAGCGGCACGCTCAAGCTCCAGGCCCCCGTGCAACCCTCCATCTTCCAGCTGAGACCCTGTCTGCAACGGCCCGGAAAGTCCTGGAGGCAAGGCCCCGGGGCAAAGAAGACGCACGTAAAGTTTTTTTTTGGGTTAAAGAAAACCCAAAAGTCTCTATTTCAAACTCCCCCTTCCCGCTCCCTCGCCTGGCACAACCTCTTCCTTCGCAGCTACGCAAGCCTCTGCGGGCGAGGTCAAAGTGCCTCAGAGAGTGACCCCGCCTTCAAATGTTCATTCTTGCAGCTTATGTATCCAAATGTGCCCCACTTTTTTCTCCCAGCTCAGAAACCAATAGGTTGCAATCAAGGCACGACTCAAACAAGCAGGCTTATGACATTGTGGTGTTATTATGCATGCGTTGGCACTCCTGTGTCAGAAATCAGCCTTTCCCCTGCATTCCAGACACCCCCATCTGGTAGGCATGTACGTACCCCTTCTCCACAGGCTCTCCGAAAACAGCTATAATCGCAGCAAGAATTGGAAACAAGCTTTATTCCCTCTCCATTTGCTGCAAGATATGCCAGGATTCTCAAGAATGCTGTCAAATCTGTCAAACAGCACAAAAGTCACCTATGGCAACTTGAGAATTTCTGATTTGGAGATGCCAGTGTTGGACTGGGGCGTACAAAGTTAAGATCACACAACACCAGGTTATAGTTTAACAGGTTTATTTGGAAGCACTAGCTTTCAGAGCGCTGCTCCTTCATCAGGAGTACAATAAATGCTATAAGTTCTGTGATTTACAATTGTGTACTACACAACCACCTGATGAAGGAGCAGCGCTCCAAAAGCTAGTGCTTCCAACTAAACCTGTTGGGCTATAACCTGGTGTTGTGTGATTTTTAACTGAGAATTTTTGGCCTGCATCAAGCAGCTGAAGTATCCGATCTGTAGATGGGGCTCAAATGTTCATCAGTTCGACCCAGGAGTGTGCATTTTGTTACCTTCCACATGCAAACAGTCTTAGGAGTTGTTTTTTCCCAGTGCCTGATTAATTTATTCCTTCATGGACTGTGAGCATTGCGGACAAACCCAGCATTTGTTCCCTAACCACCAAGGTAAAAACAATGACTGCAGATGCTGGAAACCAGATTCTGGATTAGAGTGGTGCTGGAAAAGCACAGCAGGTCAGGCAGCATCCGAGGAGCAGGAAAATCGATGTTTCGGGCAAAAGCCCTTCATCAGGAATATATCTATCCCTAACCACCAAGTCACTTGTTGGATCATTTCGGAGGGTAGTTAAGAGACCAGCATGTGACAGTGGGTCTGGAGTCACCTATTGGCCAGACCCGATAACCAGGGCAGATCTCCTTCACCCATGGAGTTGAGGGGTTTTTGCAACAATGGGCTGTTTTACAATTCCAGGATTTTCATTGCATTTAATTACAGCCAGAAGCTGTGATGGGATTTGAACCCAGGTTCCCAGAAGTTTAACTAGGCCTTGGGATTACTTAGGAGAAAGTGAGGACACAGCAGGCCAGGCAGCATCCAAGGAGCAGGAGAATCGACGTTTCGGGCACAAGCCCTTCATCAGGAATGATGAATTGCCCCCATTCCCGATGAAGGGCTCTTGCCCGAAACGTTGATTCTCCCCCTCAGGATTACTTGTCTAATGGCATTACCATTGTGCCAACATCTCCCTGAATTACTGCTCTGCAGGAGCAGAGATTTTTTTGCCAGCCTACACATGAGACAATTACAGCTGAGAGTACAATCATAGAGATGTACAGCACGGAAACAGACCCTTCGGTCCAACTCGTCCATGTCAAGCAGATATCCCAACATTTTTAACACTTGAACGTTTCTGAATGTCCAGGACATTAACTTGTGTCAGGCTGCACAAAACTGAATATTAAGAGGAAAGCGAGGACTGCAGATGCTGCAGATCAGAGTTGAAAAGTGTGGCGCTGGAAAAGCACAGCAGGTCAGGAGGCATCCAAGAAGCAGGAGAGTCGGCGTTTGGGGCATGATTAATGGTGATCGACAGGAGCAATGTCACTGTCGTGACTGGAATCTGGTGAATCTCATCGACTTTGAGATCCTTGATTAAGCCAGGTTAACAACCTCAATCAGGGAGCCCTGGCTGGCCAGCATAAACAGGGGATTCAGAATCTCTTCACTTCAGGGTTTGACTCTGAGCTGACTGGTCACAGCCAGTGGAGTGCACAAGTAAATAAGGGGTGACTTGGTGACGGGATACTGGCCTCTGCAGTTATTTCAGTCACAAAGAGAAACAAGGAGAAAATTATCTACAGAACAGAATATTAAATTTAATTTATTTTAATTAATTTATTGTCATGTGCACAGAGGCACAGTAAAAAGCTTTGTCTTGCGAGCAATACAGGCAGATCACAGAGTTAAGTATCATAGATAGTAAATAATAGGTAAACAGCAGCAAAAACAAAAACACAAGTACAAATAAATGTTAAGAGTTTGAGTCCATTCAGTATTCTAACAGTCGGGTAGAAACTGTTTCAATCTTTTAATTATTATAAAGTTGCAGGGGATGGAAGTAATAACTCCTGGATTTGAATGACAAGGAGCTTAGGGAAATGGAAATGGAAAAGGTATGACAAAGAAAAACGAAAAAGGAAATTCCAGTCAAGAAATTTACATAGGAAGTTTCTATTATGATCCAGACATGGTCATTTATGATGGAGAAGTTGACCTGAAGTTTGCACAAATGAATAATGATAGATATTATCAATTCACTATACTGTAGCACAGAGGTAGTCCAGGCCCTTGTCTTCAGGTGAGGGTCAGATGGAGAATAAGAGAAGCAGGGCAATTGAATTGCAATTCAGACCTGTGCCATAGATCATAGATCCCATTGCAATTCCTAGAGAGCTTGGGGCCTCAGCAGCAAGCTGTTCTATCATTCCTTGCTGTATGTGGATTTATTGGTAGATGTAAATTCTCACTCATTAAGTTGTATTAATAATTCTTTGCACTACGCGTGCTCACTGTAATGTCCCTTGACCATAACTGAGTTCTCGAAATAAAACAAAGCGGCAACTAACATTGACTTTAGTGCATCATTTTCCAAAATGTAGAAAGTAATTGATTGTCAAAAATCATTAATAAGAGGCAAGAATAGACAAGTTGCTTTCAATCATTGCACTGGACACAGGTAGTGCTGCTTTCAGTTCTCTTGGTTATCTTCTTAGGGGAGAAAGTGAGGTCTGCAGATGCTGGAGATCAAAGTTGAAACTTTATTGCTGGAACAGCACAGCAGGTCAGGCAGCATCCAGGGAACAGGAGATTCGACGTTTCGGGCACAGGCCCTTCTTCAGGGGCTCAGTGGTTAGCACTGCTGCCTCACAGCACCAGAGCCGTGGGTTTAATTCCACCCCTGGGTGACTGTGTGGAGTTTGCACATTCTCCCTGTGTCTTGTGGGTTTCCTCTGGGTGCTCCAGTTACCTGCCAAAATCCAAAGATGTGCAGCTTAGTTGGATTGGCCGTGATGGAATTACAGTCATAGAGATGTGCAGCTCAGAAACAGACCCTTCGGTCCAACTCCTCCATGCCGACCAGATATCTCAATCCAATCTAGTCCCAACTGCCAGCACCCGGCCCATATCCCTCCAAACCCTTCCTATCCATATACCCATCCAGATGCCTTTTAAATGTTGCAATTGTAACAGCCTTCACCACTTCCTCTGGCAGCTCATTCCAAACATGCACCACCCTCTGTATGAAAAAGTTGCCCCTGAGGTCTCTTTTATATCTTTCCCATCTCACCCTAAACCTATGCCCTCTAGTTCTGGACTGCCCCGCCCTAGGGAAGAGACTTTGTCTATTTATCCTTTCCATGCCCCTCATGATTTTATAAACCTCCCTTAGGTCACCCCTCAGCCTCTGAAGCTTCAGGGAAAACAGCTCCAGCCTATTCAACCTCTCCCTACAGCTCAAATCCTCCAACCCTGGCAACATCCTTGTAAATCTTCTCTGAACCCTTTCAAGTTTCACAACATCCTTCCGATAGGAAAGCGAACATAATTGCATGCAATATTCCAACAGTGGCCTAACCAATGTTCTGTACGGCCGCAACATGACCTCCCAACTCCTATACTCAATACTCAATAAAGGAAAGCATACCAAACACCTTCTTCACTATCCTATCTACCTGCGAGTCCAGTTTCAAGGAGCTATGAACCTGCACTTCAAGGTCTCTTTGTTCAGCAACACCCCCTCAGGTCTTACCATTAAGTGTATAAGTCCTGTTAAGATTTGCTTTCCCAAAATGCAGCACCTCGCATTTATCTAAATTAAACTCCTTCTGCCACTTCTCAGCCCATTGGCCCATCTGATCAAGATCCCATTGTAATCTGCGGTAACCTTCTTCGCTGTCCACTACACCTCCAATTTTGGTGTCATCTGCAAACTTACTAACTTTATCTCTTATGCTCACATCCAAATCATTTAAATAAATGACAAAAAATAGTGGACCCTGCACTGATCCTTGTGACACTACACTGGTCACAGGCCTCCAGTCTGAAAAACAACCCTCCACCATCACCCTCTGTCTTCTACCTTTGAGCCAGTTCTGTAGCCAACTGGCTTGTTTTCCCCATATTCCATGACATCTAACTTTGCGAACCAGTCTCCCATGGGGAACCTTCTCGAACGCCTTACTCAAATCCATATAGATCACATCTACCACTCTGTCCTCATCAATCAGGCAGCATCCAAGGAGCAGGAGAATCGATGTTTCGGGCTGGAGCCCTTTATAGGAAGGATGTTGTGAAACTTGAGAGGATTCAGAAAAGATTTATAAGGATGTTGCCAGGGTTTGAGCTATAGAGAGAGGCTGAACAGGCTGCGGCTGTTTTCCCTGGAGCTTCGGAGACTGAAGAGTGACTTTCGGAGGTTTATAAAATCGTGAGGAGCATGGATAGGGTGGATAATCAAGGCCTTTTCCCCAGGGTGGAGGAGTCCAGAACTAGAGGGCATAGGTTTAGGGTGAGAGGGGAGAGATATAAAAGAGACCTCAGGGGCAACGTTTTCACACAGAGGGTGGTACATGTATTAAATGAGCTGCCAGAGCTGGTGGAGGCTGGTACAATTACAACATTTAAAAGACATTTGGATAGATATATGAATGGGAAGAGTTTAGAGGGCTATGGGGCCAAATGCTGGCAAATGGGACTAGGCAAATTTAGGATATCTAGTCGGTATGGACAAGCTGGACTGAAGGGTCTGTTTCCATGCTGTACAGTTCGATGATCCTAATAAAGGTATTTTCGAAAGAGAAAAAAAGATATGAGGCACTTTGCTGTCTGCTAAATTGTGAGGAGCTACTACAAGTGGAAGGTAAAGTCAACATAGTCTTACCATAGGATAGACTGTTCTCCACTGTGGAGAGAGAGAGAGAGACGACTGGGGATGGTTTCACCTGAAGTTCATCACACCTCAGGCATGGGGTGAGATTGAGAGGGAGAGACATTGTAACCTCAACCAGTTTGAGAATTGAACCCACAACATTGGTCAACCCCAGCAAGCTATCCGAGCAAACACACCACATGTTAACTTAGTGCAGGATACTGAGCATCAAAATGTGCAGTTTTCCTTGATACATATGAAATCAACAAAGTGTCTGCTGCATAACTGAAGTTCCTACATTGCCAATCCAATGAAAATCGCATCTTCATATCAAATGTTGATGGGAGGAGAACACTGTACAGCACAGCAGGGAATTCCATCTCAATATTGGTTTCATGCAAATTGAGAAATTTGAACTAAAAAAAAATTGTAATATACAATTTCCCTCGAGGAGTTTGTGAAAATACTTTTGAAATATTTGAAAGGAGAGGAATAACAACAACTGTATTCATGTAGCATTCTTCATTGCAAGGATGTTGCCAGGGTTGGAGGGTGTGAGCTAAAAGGAGAGGCTGAGTAGGCTGGGACTGCTTTCCCTGGAGCGTCGGAGGCCAAGGGGGTGACCTTATAGGGGTTTATAAAATCAGGAGAAGCATGGATAAGGTCTTTTCCCCATGGTAGGGGGTTTCCAAAACTAGAAGGCACAGGTTTAACATGAGAGGGGAAAGATTAAAAGGTACCTTAGGGGCAACTTTTTCACACAGAGGGTGGTGCATGTATGGAGTGAGCTATCAGAGGAAACGGTGGAGGCTGGTACAATTACAGCATTTAAAAATCATCTGGATTGATTCATGAATAAGAAGGGTTTAGAGCGATATGGGCCAAATGCTGGCAAATGGGACAAGAATAATTTAGGATATCTGGTCGACATGGATGAATTGGACCAAAGGCTCTGTTTCCATGCTGTACAGCTCTATGACTTGTGAATGTTCTATAATTTGTGAATGTTATCAAACGCGAATCGACACTGAGCAACTTGAGATTTTTAACCAAGTAAAGGAAATGAAAATAACCACAAAGAGCTGCAGATGCTGAAGATCTGAAACAAACAAAAATAGAAATTGCTGGAGAAGCTCAACAAGTCCAGCAACAACTGTGGAGAGAGATAAACGAAGCTGACATTTCGATCCAGTGACCCTTCATCAGGCAAAATGTTAACTGTTCTCTTTTTGTGGAAGAAAATACAAACATTGGTTTTTAAGCAGCATTTTAACAGAGGAAAACTTTTACAAAAACTTTAAATTTGCATTTGGTATTAATTTTCTGCTGCTGCCCATCTGCATTTTTCTTCCTGCACACATTTGTTTTTCAGTTTCTCACTTATACAGTAATTGTGGTAAAGAAAACCCCTCTGTTAGCATAACAAATTACTGCCAGTTGGTAAAAGTCTGATTTGTAAAGTAGGACAACTACATTGTGTATTCCTGATGATATGGAACTATTTGCACAGAACCATACAACAGCTACAAGAGAAAAACATCAGGTTTTATTTTTATCACAGAGATTTTATTGCAATGTGCCAAAGCCTTAGTTGTATGTACAATGGTTATATCAGTGATGCCCAAGGGCAGAAAACCAGAGAGTCCAGAATGTTAGTAATTTAAAAGTCACGTGAATTGATCTCACAATCATGAAACAATGGTGTCCAAGAAACCACTCACAGTGTGATTAGAATTTGTGAGAAGGAAAAAAAATCACAAATTGCAATGGTGTGTGCTTCTAGAGTCAACGAACCATACAGTACAGATATAAGAGTTTAAAAATAAACTCTTTTAAGAGAAATTCAAGGAGTACTAACAATTGCTTGAAATGTCATAACATTCAAAGCTATGGCCCTATTGTGGGAAAGTGGGTCAAGTGTAGATACGTGTGTATTTTTTGCTGGTATAGACTTAGTCATAGAGTCATAGTAATGTCCAGCATGGAAACAGACCCTTTGCTCCAACTCGTCCATGCTGACCAGATATCCCAACCTAATCCAATCCCATTTGCCAGCACTTGGCCCATATCCCTTCAAACGCTTCCTATTCATATACCCATCCAGATGCCTTTTAATGCTGCAATTGTACCAGCCTCCACCACTTCCTCTGGCAGCTCATTTCATACACGCACCACCCTCTGCATGAAAATGTTGGCCCTGAGGTCTCTTTTATATCTTTCCCATCTCACCCTAAACCTATGCCCTCTAGTTCTGAACTCCCCCAACCCAGCAAAAAGACTTTGTCTATTTATCCTATCCATACCCCTCATGATTTTTAATCCACAATAAAGTCACCCCTCAGCCTCTAACTCTCCAGGGAAAACACCCCAGTCTATACAGCCTCTCCAGATAGCTCAAATCTTCCAACCCTGGCAACATCCTTGTAAATCTTTTCTGAATCCTTTCAAATTTCACAACATTCTTCCGATAGGAAGGAGACCAGAATTGCATGCAATATTCCAAAAGCGGCCTAACCAATGTCCTGTACAGCCACAACATGACCTCCCAACTCCTGTACTCAATACTCTGACCAATAAAGGAAAGCATACCAAACACCTTCTTCATTCTCCTATGTATCTGCAACTCTACTTTCAAGGAGCTATGGACCTGCACTCCAAGGTCTCTTTGTTCAGCAACACTCCCTCAGATCTTACCATTAAGTGTATAAGTCCTGCTAAGATTTGCTTTCCCAAAATGCAGCATCTCACATTTATCTAAATTAAACTCCTTCTGCCATTCCTCAGCCCATTGGCCCATCTGATCAAGATTCCGTTGTAATCTGAGGTAATCTTCTTTGCTGTCCACTGTACACCTCCAATTTTGGTGTCATCTGCAAACTTACTAACAATTCCTCTTATGCTCACATCCAAATCATTCATATAAATGACAAAAAATAGTGGATCCAGCACCGATCCTTGTGGCACTCCACTGATCACAGGCCTCCAGTCTGAAAAACAATCCTTCACCACCATCCTCTGTCTTCTACCTTTGAGCCAGTTCCGTATCCAAATGGCTGGTTCTCCCTGTATTCCGTGAGATCTAACCTTGCTAATCAGTCTCCCATGGGGAACCTTATCTAATGCCTTACTGAAGTCCATATAGATCCCATCCACCACTCAGCCCTCATCAATCCTCTTTGTTACTTTTTCAAAAAACCCAAATCAACTTGATGGACCAAAGAGCCTCGTTATTTTTACAGACGTGTTGAAAAGACGACAAAGGATGGATTTTTCCCATTTTTGGATTAAGTGGTGGATATGTTTAGGTAGTGTCTCTTGCAGCTTCCCCTCCCACTGATAAAGCTCATCCAATTGCCACCCCACCGCCACCAACAAATCGGCTCATTAACACATAGACATAAGTGAGTTTCTCAGCGAATCACAGACCTCGATACTGGTGACCCAGATTGCCATTGGTGGTCAATTTCCTTGTTGTAAACTCCACCCCGATCCAGGTCTTCTCCTCAAGGAATCTCCTTGAGTGAGTAGGGAAGTACCTTTTATGTTCTTCTCGTGAGCTGTGGCATATGAGGAAAGGCAGCCCCGGGGGAGGTGAGGGGCAAGGATTGGGGTTGGCTATCAGCAGCCACCCGCTTGCCCCTGAACCAAGCCTCTGATCCCCCCCCCCCCACCCTGGGTCATCTGGAGACACCCCTCAACCTGGCAGGCAGGTCACCACATTCGGGAAACTAGCCACTAATCTCCTCCACTGGGAAGGCAGATGATGAGGGAGATGGTGAGTTGAGACCCTTCACACACCAAGCATTGAGCACCAAAGGGCCCTAATTGGTGATCGATCCAGAAGCTCACCCGCTGGCCTTCCCATTAGAGCCCGATTAAGGAGGTGACATGAAATGGGTGAGTTTCTCTCCGGGGTCAACCTGCTCAATTAGTTCCCCTTCACGCCAACTCTTTCCTGACTTCTAGAGAGGGACAGTCACACCCAAGGTGAATAACGTTAAAACTCGATGTCCTTCACTTTTCAGGGACCAGGTTTTAAGATGGCTATGATGACCATGAACTTCCATGATTGTGTTCGGTGTGGTAATGCGCCTTCCTTGGGTCGTGAACCACCTTCATTCATTTTCCAATCAATCGCCACTTCTGCACACAAGAGTAACTGGCCAGCATGTGGCTCAAAACTATAGGGTTCTGACAAAGTAGGACATGAACCCAGGTAGGGACACTACCACTGTAGCACAAGACCTCCTACTGAATTGTTTCCATTCTGAAGAATGGTCCACAGACTCAAACATTAGCTCTGTGTCTCTGCCCACAGCTGCTGTCAGACCCCCTGCTTCCTTCCAGTAATTTCTGTTTTTGTTTCAGATTTCCAGCATCTGCCGTTCTTTAATTTATTTTATTGGTTTGATTTTTTTTTAAAAATGAATCTAGTGAACAGCCTCTAAGTTCATCCTTGTTGAACATGTTGGCAGAAATGGATTTATTATTCAATTTATATTAAAAATAAAAATTATAATAAATGCTTACTTTATTCAAGAATGGATGATGTGCATCATCCTTCCTTTGCATATTAACTTGACTCTGAATCTATGTCATAGCAAAAAAACAAGCTTAGGGTGGCACGGTGGCTCAGTGGTTAGCACTGCTGCCTCACTGCGCCAGGGACCCGGGTTCACTTCCTACCTTGGGCGACTGTGTGGAGTTTGCACATTCTCCCCGTGTCTGCGTGGGTTTCCTCCATGTGCTCCAGTTTCCTCCCATAGTCCAAAGATGTGCAGGTCAGGTGTACTGGCCATGCTAAATTGTCCATGTTGTTAGGTGCATTAGCCGGGGTGGGGAATGGGTCTGGGTGGGTTACTCTTTGGAGGGTTGTTGTGGATCTGTTCGGCTGAAGAGCCTGTTTCCATATTGTAAGAAATCTAAACTAAGCATCACATGGAGTCAGAAATGTACAGCACAGAAACAGACCCTTCGGTCCAACTTGTCCATTCCAACCAGATATCCTAAATTAACCTAGTCCCATTTGCCAGCACTTGGCCCATATCCCTCTAAACCTTTCCGATTCATATACCCATCTAGGTGCCTTTTAAATGTTGTAATTGTACCAGCCTCCACCACATACACTGGCAAATTTAAGTGAACTTATGAAATCTAGCAGCAAAAATGTATCACTTGTCCAGCTGTTAATTCGTATCAGATTTTTGCTCAGATCAAATTTGCACTGTGAATTCATGAGATGGGAATTGTAACTCTCACTTCCAATTCATATTAATAAAAAGTAAAACTCAAAAGTTTTAAATATTGAAAAGAAATCAAGTCCAAGAGCCAGAAATATATTGGACATGAACCAAGGATGCAGAAAATTGATCAGCAGGAGACTCTCCAAGTGGAATAAAATTTGCATCATTTTCAAGATAACTAAATACTCTGTGGTTGGGCTCACACATCAAGCTGAATGCTAAACCTCACTGAGAATTGTAATTGCCCCTTGAATACCGGAGCCCAGATCTTGCTGTAATAAAAATACAGAGCCAATCAATGCTTGCCATTGTTTTGAGGTAAATTGGACAAGAGCTTTTGCATCAAGCATATATACAGTGAAACATGTCAGTCAGTCAGGAGGTTGTTGTCACACATACCCTATCCATTCACAGATGCACTGTTGGTGGCCTCACTGCTAGATTGGTCGCTGGAAGCCAATGCATTGGTGCCACCTTGCCATACTTGCCCAATAGCTCTGCAATAAAGATGGCTGAAAAAGTTACTGTTGGTGCATTTAGGATTAAGTGCGTTCTTAACAGTGTCATAATTACCACCAGTCCCCAGGCAGCTTGGCCTACAATGAAAAATTAGGATAAAGTGGAAAAGGTGTCAAGAAGGAATTTCATACAGGAAAATCAATTTTCCTCAACCAGGTAGCAAGCTCCCCTTTCACACATTCTCACTGGGAAAGTGCCAGCTACCAAGGAAGAGCTCTCACGATCCTTACGTGTGTCAGTCAGGGGTCCCTTGTTTGTTAGGACTCTGCGAATTGGAATGGAATTTGGGAAAGCACACATATTCCCAGTTATAGAATAGCCTAACAAAAGGGCCTAAAAAAAAATTGCCTTTCCTTTCCTTTAGCCAAGTTTCACATGGAGTCAGGAAGAGGTGCAGTAATACAGTAGTGTACTGAGGGCCTTTGGCCCCTCTCCTGTTTGCCTTCCTCAGGTCTTGCACACATTTCCCAACTCAAAGCTCAGGCCTGCTGACTTGAGAAAACCTGTTAAACCCCATCACAATGTCTAATTGCAAATCACTGACATAGTCCAAGGCATCATTGCCAACACCGATTTTCTTGTATTCATTCAGAGGATATGAGCTTCGTAGGCGGGGCCAGCATTTCTTGCCCATCCCTAATTGCCCAATGGGCAGCTGAGAGTCAACAACATTGCTGTGGATCTGGAGTCACACATCATCCAGACTGGGTAAGGATGGCAGTTTCATTCCCTAAAAGGCAGTAGTGAACCAAATTGGTTTTCCCTGACAACCACCAATCATCAGGCTCTTAACTCCTGATTTTTATTGACTACAAATTCCACCATCTGCCATGCAGGATTCAAACCCAGGACCCCAGATCATTACCTAAACCTCTGGAGATTAATAATCTGGCAAGAGCACCAGCAGAGTATCGTTTCTTGACAATTCCATCAATGCCACCCAACACATGCTGGCATTTTGATGTGAGATCAATCTCACATCAAAATATTTTTATTTTCCTGCAATATAAATTGTTGTGATCATTTGAAATGAAGCATTCTTGTGTGTGTGTCCTGATGGGTGCAAGGTGAAAAAGCATTGGCCATGTGTCCCTGATTTTCAGTTTGTGCTTTATCAAAGTGACAGAAGCAGCTACACTAACTTTGCACAACTATCGTCCACTGATACCACTTACATTTCCAATTGTTTTGGCAACATTTGTTGGTCTAGTTATGGTTTGTAAGGAAGCAGATTTTTCAATTTCTGGACCCTGTTATATTTCGCCATCCATAGTTTTGGAACATTTGCACAGGTTACGTGAGACTTTGTGAGGTAATTCCATTTTCAAAATAAAAATTATTAACAGCATGAATTTCCCTTTCTAAGCATAGCCCACGCACACAGTGGGATCACAAAAAAAACAAGCAACATTTCAAATAGATTTTATATTCAAAACCTAAAAGCCATATAACAAGCGGAGAGGGTTGTCAGGGATGGAGGGTTTGAATTACAAGGAGAGGCTGGATAGGCTGGGACTTTTTTCACTGGAGCGTAGGAGATTGAGGGGTGACCTTATAGAGGTTCATAAAATCATGAAGGGTATAGATAAGGTGAATGGTAGAGGTTTTTTCTTTCGGGTGGGTGGTTTCAAAGCAAGGCGGCGAATTTTTAAGGTGAGAGAGGAAAATTTTAAAAAGAGGCAATTTATTTTCACAGAGAGTGATTCCTGCGTGGAATGAACTGCCAGAGGAAGTGGTAGATGCAGGTACAGTTACAATGTTTAAAAGACATTTGGATAAGGAAATTAATAAGAAATGTTTGGAGGGATATGGGCCAAGCACTGGCAGTTGGGTTTAGTTTAGTCTGGGATTATGGTCAGCATGGACTGGATGGACCGAAGGGTCTGTTTCCATGACTCTATGACTCTCTAACTTATTTTTGTCATTAGGTTCTTCTCCAAGAACAATATTTTAGCAATTTTGTAAGAGGTTGGAGTTGTGTTCCTGATTGTAAGCAAGGCAGGTTGATCACAGGTGCGAACCTTAAACATTTGTGAACTTGCCGTGAAGCAGAAATTGTTGGTTGCGCCTTTTTGGGCAGATTTTTCTGAAGCATGTAATGAGCCAGTGTTTTTGAGGATGGTAACACAGATGTCATTGTATAGCTTCTTGGAAAATTACTCACAGACTCATAGAGATCTACAGCACAGAAGAAGACCCACCACTCTATCAGGTCCATGCTTGTTAGGATAGACACCAAACTATTCCATCTCATTGTTCAGCACTTGGCCCATTATCTTGCATGCCTTGATAGTGCAATTGGCCATCTAAACACTTCTTCAATGTGATGAGTGTTTCTGCCTCTCACACCATTACAGGCAATGAGTTTCCCCATTCTCACCATCCTCTGGGTGAAATGTTTGCTTTTCTCATGTCTCCTCTGAATCTCCTGCCCCTTTTCCTTAAATCTATGCTTCTGGTCTTTGATTCCCCCCCCCCCCCCCCCCTCAGTGGCAAAAGTTTCTTCCCATCTATGCCCCTCATAATTTTACACATTTCAATCATGTCCTCTCTCAGTCACCCCTGCTCCAAGGAAAGCTGCCCCAGACTGTCCAAACTCTCTTCATAACCGAAACTCTCCAGCCCAGGCAACATCCTGGTAAATCTCCTCTGCTCCCTCTACAATGTTATCACATTACAATCTCCTACAATGCAGACTCCAGAACTGCATGCAACACTCTTGAAATAACTTCACAGAGGCCGGTATCCCATCACCAGGTTACCCCTTGTTTACATGTGTATTGTATTTGACACTGATCTGGCTCCCTCAGAGCCAGCTCTCAGTGTGAACAGAAGCTCTGACACTCCCATTTATCTCTGTCAGCTGGGGCTCCCTGATTGGACCAGATTACCAGCCCCAATCAGGGATCCCTATTCTATCTAGGTCCACCTGGCTGATCTCGTTACAATCACTACAACTTCAGCTGTGGCTTCACCAACATTTTATACAGTTCCAGCATAAACTCCGGAGTCTTCAATTCTGGGCCTCAACTAATAAGGCAAGTATGCCATGTGACCTTTTACCCACGTCATCCACCGTTCCTGATACCTTGAAGGGCTGATGTACATGCACATCAATGTCCCTCTGATCATTGGTGCTTCCCAAGGTCTTACAGTTCATCATGTATTCCTTTGCACAGAGTCCACAGCACAGAAACAGGTTATTCATACTATCTAATCTATGGAAATGCTTGTATACCACACCATCCTCCTACAATTCCTCATCATCAGCCACAAACCACATTTCCTTCCATACCTCCATTGGTAGCATTGGAAATTCCTGATGAAGGGCTTTTGCCCGAAATGTCAATTTTCCTGCTCCTCGATGCTGCCTGACCTGCTGTGCTTTTCCAGCACCACTCTAATCTAGACCCAGCATTGGGGATTCGCCCATTCAGCCATTGTAAGCCAATGGATTATTAGATTAAGTTCACTACAGTGTTGAAACAGGCCCTTCGGCCCAACAAGTCCACACCGACCCTCCGAAGAGTAACCCACCCAGACCCAGTTCCCTCTGATTAATGCACCTCACACTGTGGACAATTTAACATGGTCAATTCACCTGACCTGCACATCTTTGGACTGTGGGAGGAAACCGGAGCACCCAGAGGAAACCCACGCAGACATGGGGAGAATGTGCAAACTCCACACAGTCAGTCACCTGAGGATGGAATTGAACCTGGGTCCCTGGCGCTGTGAGGCAGCGATGCTAACCACTGAGCCACCGTGCCGCCCTAATTCTGTTCTCATTATAAGTTTCCATTAGATGGCAATAACACTTTTATAGAATAGTGTATCCTCAAACCCATTGTACTGAATAACCAGTTTGGTACCTAGCATGTATTTGACATAACAATTTAAAAAGAAAGCCTGATCTATATAGCACCTTTCGTGACTTCAGGATGTCCCAAAGTGAAGCAACTGAAGAACCCTGGGATTATAACCACTGTCAACTCAATCATAAGCCAGTTTGTGAAGTATGAAATGACATACTAATACTGATTAATGTTACAGACTGCAACATTACATATTGAGTCATAGAGGTCTACAGCGTGGAAACAGGCCCTTTGGCCCAACCTACCCATGCCGCCCAGTTTTCACAATTTAAACTAGCTCCATTTACCTGTGGTCCATATCCCTCCATACCTATCCCATGTACCCAACTAAATGTTCCTTAAATGACAGAATTGTTCTCGCTTCCACCACTACCTCCGGCAGCCCGTTCCTGATACTCACAACCCTCTGTGTGAACAAAATTGCCCCTGGATCCTTTTGTATCTCTCCCCTCTCCCCTAAAACCTATGCCCTCTAATTTTAGATTCCTGTACAGGAAAAAAGCTGTTGGCTACCTACCTTACCTTCTCCGTACCTGCCAACTCCAAGTGTCCCAGCAACCCATCTTTACAAATGCTCCAGATACTTAAGTAAAACTTGTTCTGCATCTGTGTGTCCTAACAGTACAACTAACAAGCTGTTAACAGCCGCTGTTGTAACTTAAGAGAAAATGTGAATGGGAAAATATAAGATGTCAAACTCAGCTGCAGATATCAAACAAACATTTGATGAAAATCAGCAGCAAAGGCAATATCTGACCTGGAGCCTGAGATTTACAAATGGTTACACATTACGGTCTGACTGACCTCGATAGTATGGCTGCTAGCAATGATCTGTATTCATAAGTTCAGACGTGATTGGCAACATAAATACCACAACTGTGCTCCGAACCCCAAGAGCAAAGAGGGCACAAACATCCCAAGAAAGCTATAAACATCTAGAAAAATCTACTTTTGAAGTTTCATCAATGCCTCTACAGCTCAGATGTCATTCACATAAATAACTCATTGGCTCAAATTTTGTGTTTGTAAAACAATAGCAAATCACGCTGACAATTTGCCTCAAGGGGGCTGTGATCGTGTGATTTTCTTGCCTTCAGGGCATCCATGTGTGCCAGAAAATCAGGGGATGAAGAAAAATTACTGTGGTACAGCATGCAAGGCCTGGAGTAGTGTCAGACTTGGTCTGCAACAGAATCTTTTAGTTGTTAACTGAGCTTTGAGGATCAGGCTCGGGAGGCAGTTTGTGCTGAATTTAAGCATTTGCTTGGGATATTTCATCTTTGAATTGTTGCACGGAGGGTGCGGGAGCAGCAGTGGTGCCCTGTTTCCATGGTGCTGGGCTATCCAGGAGCTATTGCAATGTGGATGATGCTGGAGGCTGGGAGAGCCCTTTTCCATATCACTAGGCTGGGAATGTCTTCATGTAAACATACTGAAGAATCAGTCCACGCCTTAACCTCAAGAAGATCCAAGTCCTTTACCAACCCTTCCTAGAGCAAATCCCAGTCCACCCCTCCCTTATGACCTCTGCTACTGAATGTGGATCATATCCCTTCCCTGGGCAGCCACCTCTCATTGAAGCTGACATCAATGTGGAAATCCAACCTGCATCCAATTGGTAAGCGTCCTCTTTGCACACCTAAAGACGAGAGTCTTCAATGACCGTAGCATTCAAACCAACAATTGTGCATCCAGCAGTCACCCTTCCAACTCTTCTGCATGCCTCCAAAACCTGGACTATGCAGAGTTGTCACCTCAAGGTCTTGAGATGTACCATCAACGTTGTTGGAGATGGATTCTCCACATCACACTGCCTCCATCTCCACTTACTGTTCCACTGGCTGCCCCTCTTGTTACTCAAGTGCTCAACCTTCCCATCACTAGCTCCCTCTCCAGTCACCCCACTTGTATCCCCACCGGCTGCCCTGCTTCAGAGTTCTTGTTGTCTGCTGTCCACTAGTTGCCCTGCTCCCTCATGCAAGGCAAGCAGTACACTGCAGTGGGCACTGGGTGTGTGAGGCAGTGTGGAAGCAGGGCAGAGTCCTTCTCCTATTTCAGGCTGATATAGGTAGATTCTTGATCAGTCAGGGAATCACGGGTTCCAGGGAAAGGGCAGGAAGGTGGACATGAGGAATGTCAGATCAGCCATAATTCTATTGAATGGCAGAACAGGCTAGAGGGGTCCACTCCAGTTCCTATTATTTATGATCATTTGGCCTTATTGTGCATGAGAGGTGCCCTGGACATTAACATTGTTTTGCTGGTAATAGTGAACATTGGAAAACAAGGCTCTGGCCTAGTCACCAGTAAAGGGGAGCCAACTTAAGAGTGAGGTGAGGACGAAACACTTCTCTCAGAGGGACGAGAGTCTTTGGAACTCCTTGCCACAGAGAGCTGTGAGGGCAGAGTCTTGTGTATATTTAAAGCTGATATAGATAGATTCTTGATCAGTCAGGGAATCAAGGGGTTACAGGGAAAGGGCAAGAAAATGGATGTGAGGAATATTGGATCAGCCATGATCCAATTGAATAATAGAGCAGGCTCAAGGGCCAAATGGCCCACTCCTAATCATCACACATAGTCATATTCATAGAATCCCAACAGTATGGGCACAGGCCATTCAACCCATCAAGTCCACACTGATCCTCTGAAGAGCATCCCACCCCTCAACCAAATATTTGCCATGGCTAATCCACCTAACCTACACATCTTTGGACTGTGGGAGGAACCCAGAGGAAACCACACAGACACCAGGAGAATGTGCAAACTCCACGCAGGTAGTCACCTTAGGGTGGAATTGAACCCAGATCCCTAACACTGTGAGGCAGCAGTGCTAACCACTGAGCCACCGTGCCATCCTAATATTCTCCCATGCAAACTGATACGTGGCATAGTCGTCCCTGACATCAGAGGCAGTGAGTGTGCTCCCTGCAGTTGATGGGAGGTCAGCAAATACAACTTTGAAATAAAAATGAGAAGTTAATGGAACCAGCCAATTTAGCTACATTTTAAAATGTCTCTCACAGGGTTTCCTATCTCAAACCTGTAGCACACAAAGGGTGCAGTTAACCAAGCTATTGAGGTTCTCAATGTAATCTCAAGAGATTTAGCAAGCACCAGTTTCAGTTTTTACCTCTAGCTCTCCCCTCACTCCCCAGCTGGAACAATGTGAAGAAAAATGAGACATCTTGATCTATCTGTCTTGCAGTGAGGGAGAATGCCTTGCTTAGTTATTCTCAGGTACCAATCGAAAATGATCAGTTACAACGTCTTGTCACAATCGCTCAGCTGAAATATTAGCTCTCCCCTATTCTATTAGCACAGTGCAATCTCCAAGTTACCAGCGCCGTGCACCAACCTGTTAGAAACGAAATCTGTGTGAGATCACAATCAATTACTCAGAATTCTGCATGGTTGCACCAACTGCAACAGTAATCTGTGGGGAGTTTAATTACTGAGTGTTACTTGTGTGGGAAGGAACATCTAAATGCTGGCCACATCAGAGCCAAACATTAGAGGAAGCTGTTCAACCCACGCCTCCTTCTAACCAAAAGCAAAGTCATTCCACCATCAAGCACTAATCTCCAGTTTGTAATTGCTACTTATTTTCATGTTCTCTCAAAAACTGAGTCCCAGTCATTATTGACTCATTCTCTGAAGCAGATAGGTTTCTCAATGAATGCAGGGAAGACCAAGATTCACTTTCAATCAACTTGCACAGCACAACACCTCTGAGATGTCAAAATAGACTGAAAAGACTGCGACTTCTTTCACTGGTGCTTGGAGATTTGAGAGCGGGCCTTACTGAGATTCATAAAATCATGAGAGGCATAGGGAAGGTGAATGACAATTTTCCCTAGGGTAGGGGGGTTCAAATCTCAGGGGCATATTTTAAAGTGAGAGGAGAAAGATTTAAAAAGATCATAGGGGAGCATTTTTACATGGAGAGTGCTTTGTGTGGGGAATGAACTTCCTGAGAAAGAGATGGATGTGGGTTCAGTTACAACGTTTAAAAGATACTTGGATAAACATATGAATAGAAAAGATTCAGAGGGATATGGGCCAGATGTAGCCAGGTGGGACAAGTTTAATTTAGAAACACAGTCGATGTGGACTGGTTGATCCAAAGGGTCTGTTTCCATCCTGTGTGATTCTGTGACTCAATGTTTAGAATCAGCAAAAAGATCCTGAAAAAAATGGACTATTTTCCGCATCTTGGGAACCTCCCTCAACTGTCCTCCTCCACATCGGGGTGACAGGATGCCAACTTGTGGATCATTTCAGAGAACATCTCTGGGACACCCACATCCACCAACCCCACCACCCTGTGGCTGAACACTTCAACTCTCCCTCCCACTCCGCCAAGGACATGCAAGTCCTGGGCCTCCTCCATCGCCAAACTCTACCAACCCGCCGCCTGGAGGAAGAGCACCTCATCTTCTGCCTTGGGACCCTGCAACAACATGGGATTAATGTGGATTTTACCAGTTTCCTCATTTCCCCTCTCCCACCTTATAACAGTCCCAAACCTCCAACTCAAAACCACCCTCTTGACCTGTCCATCATCTTTCCCATCTATTTGCTCCACCCGCCTCTCCAACCTATCACCTTCCCACCCACCTCCATCCACATATCGCTTTCTCAACTACCTTCCCCCCTAGCCCCACCCCCTCCCATTTATCTCTCAGCCCCCCCAGCCCACAAGCCTCTTTCTTGATGAAGGGCTCATGCCCTTCGAAACATCGATTCTCCTGCTCCTCAGATGCGGCCTGACCTGCTTTATCCAGCACCGCACTCCCGACTCCAATCTCCAGCACCAGCAGTCCAAACTTTCTTCCTCAACGAAAGCAAACATGGAGATTGAAATTCATCATCGCACCCCATGCACCAACTCAGTTTTTTAGCCGATTGAGGGAAAGAGTGGGATAGGCACTCAAGCCCAAAGCTAGGTCATAGCTGACTGAGCAGTAATGACCACCCCTGTCTCAGCTAGAATGTGTTTCAGAATCTTGGACAACCAATAGCAAGAGCCTCAAAACCCTTGAGTAGTTCCACCAATGGTGTCTTCACCAGGCCCTCCAAATCCAGAGGCAAGTAAAGTGGCCCAACACCAGCATCGTTTGTGAAGCCAACATTTGTCCTTTATTCTTTCACAGGGTGTGGACATCCACTAGCCAGGCCAGCATTTATTCACCACCCCTAATTGCCCAGAGGGCAGTTAAGTGTCAACAAGATTGTTGCAGATCTGGAGTCACATGTAGACCCTAAGACCATAAGACTTAGGAGCAGAAATTAGGCCATTCAGCCCATCAAGTCTGCTTTCCTATTCAATCATGGCTAATACAATTCTCAACCCCATACTCCTGCTTTCTCTCCATTACCATTGTTCCCCTTGATGCTCAAGAACCTACCTATCTCAGTCTTAAGTATACTCAATGACCTGGTCTCCACAGCCTTCTGTGGCAGTGAATTCCATAGATTCCCCACTCTCTGGCTGAAGAAGTTTCTCCTTATCTCCATTCTAAAGGTCTTCCCTTTACCCTAAGGCTGTGCCCTCGGGTCCTGATCTCTCCTCGCAATGGAAACATCTTCTCAACATCCACTCCAGTCAGGCCATTCAGTATTCTGTAAGTTTCAATTAGATCTCCCCCTCATCCTTCTAAACTCCATCGAATATAAACCCAGAGTTCTCAAACGTTCCTCATATGTTAAGCTTTTCATTCCTGGGACCATTCTCATGAATCTCCTCTGAACCCGCTCCAGGGTCAGTACATCCTTCCTGAGATCTGGGGCCCAATGTTGTGCACAATACTCCAAATCGAGGCCAGGTAAGGATGACAGATTTCCTTCCCTAAAGGATATTAGTAAACCAGATGGATTTTTAACAACAACTGACAATGGTTACAAGGTCACCATTAGACCAGCTAGATACTTTCCTAACTGCAATTTTAAAAAGTATTCAAATGTCGTGAGCTACCATGGTAGGATATGAACTTACATCCCTAGAGCTTTCGCCTGGGGTAGTAGGTTATGAATCCAGTGACATTGCCACTCTGTCATAGCAAGCTAATTGAGGCACTAATGATTCAACATCCTTCATTGGGTTGGAAGTGTTACTGGTGTACCTAATACCTGATTCCTGGAACAACTGTTCCACTCAGAATTTGGTCACAAAAGGCAACCCCTAGGAGGACAACAGAAATTCTTTACAGATGACCTCAGAGCATTCCTGGAGAGGTCAAATATCCCCATCAAGACATGAGAGTCCCTGGCTAGTGACCAAAATGGAGAAGAACATCAGGAGAGATTCTAAACACATTGAAAGACTTCATTGGGAACATACAAAGGCCAAAGTCAAAGCACAAGGGGGATTTCATCAATCTTCAAGTGCATTGTTGACCTTACCCTTCAAGAACAAGCTGACTGTCTATCATAGAATCCCTACAGTGTGGAAACAGGCCATTTGGTCCAACACGTCCACCTTCCGAAGAGTATCCCACTCAGACCCATCCCCCTACCCTATTACATTACATTTACCCCTGACTAGTACACCTAACCTACACATCCCTGGACACTCTAGGCAATTTCCCATGACCAATTCACCTGACCTGCACATCTTTGGACTGTGGGAGGAAACCGGAGCATCCCGAGGAAACCCATGCAGACACGGGGAAAATGTGCAAACTCCACACAGACAATTGCCTGAGGTGGGAATCAAACCTGGGTCCCTGACACTGTGAGGCCATGTGTGGCCAAGTCAGCAGAACATGTAACAGATTTACCAGTCATCACAGAACCCATTGAACCACAGTGCAAACAAGTCACCCTGTATCCTGATGTACTGTCTAAGAAGAAGCTACAGCAAGTGTTTCTGTGTGCACGACTGTGTGTGTCCACGTGTTTGCTTCTGTCTATGTGCACGCATGTGTGCGTATGTACCTGTACATATGTGTTTGCTTCTGTCAGTGTGTGTGTGTGTATATGCATGTCTCTAAACGGGATTTTCTTTAACTCTGTCAAATTCTTTCTAGATATCAATTTCAAAGCATCGTATTTTATTAAGCATGTGAAGCAATTTGATAGGAAAGGAAAGCCATGTATTCCTTCATGGGTTTGTAACATGTTTATAAGATTACTCTATCTTGGGACTGCACCTTTACATTTAAGGTGCTGAAGAGGGTCATATGTCCTGTACTACATTTGGCCTGATAGTAAGCTTGGGTGTTTTAAATTATTAGAGTCATGGAAAGCTAAGATTGATTTATGGAGAATAACGTATGAGGTATTTTTATTATGAGGTATTCTCCATTGGAGACAAGGGCAATGGTTTCTAGGTTTACAATGAGTTAGCCCTGAGTTGCCAGGAAGAAACAGAGAAACATTACTTTCTCCAGTTTAAAGTATGAGTTACCAATGCAAAGAAAGTAGTTTTTAGTCAATAATGCGTTCAGTTGACTAAAATAAATGTTTAAAATTAGATCTCCTTGTGGTCAAGTAAATGATTGAATATCTTCTTAAAAGTTCTAATGCTCTACAGGGCTCATAACAAATTTGATAAGCAAACATTTTTTGAGACTTGGAACAAATGACTTGCAAACAGATGTCAAACCACAGATATGTTTTTAGTGTTTAGCTTTCAATTGTCTTATGAACGTGACTAATTATAAGATTTCACTGCAGGGGAACTCTAACCAGTTTAAACACAGCTCAGAAAACATCATGACTATCCTTTGGGATCAGCGATGTCAGAGGAAATAGTCATATCCCTTAAAAGTCTTTGCGGCTCCTATCTGTTTCTGTAAAAGAATTAATAATTTTTGGTTAAGGGTCTAAAAGAGTTATGACGGAAGATTGCCTTAAGCACTACCCATTATGATGGTCTTATAAGAACTAGATGGGAGAGCAGTTTATGAAGGAGTGAGACCTAAAATCTGGGCTCTCCTCATAGTCCCTGTAACAATATCCATCTTGTCAATATAGCCTGTAACTGTTTGTGAATTTGCTGTAAACGAGTTCTTGCTCAGTAAAGAACCTTACCGAGTTAGACATGGGCATGGTTTTCCTTTATCATATTAGACAAAGCATCCCCTGTGGACCACTACTGAAAGAGGAAAGAGGGGTTTACTAATAATCACAAGTATGTACCCACTTAGACAATTGAACACGTTATGATATGACTGGATAGTGTATTAGTTTGAATATCACACAACACCAGGTTACAGTGCAACAGATTTAATTGGACACACTAGCTTTCAGAGCATTGCTCCTTCATCAGGTAGTTGTGAAGGAGCGTCGCTCCGAAAGCTAGTGCGTCCAAATAAACCTATTGGACTATAACCTGGTGTTGTGGGATTTTTAACTTTGTACACCCCAGTCCAACACCGGCACCTCCAAATCATAGTTTGAATATGATTTGTTAACTTCATCACATATACTAAACTGGAATGCAGACTATGTGAATGTTGGATTGAGGTATGGGTGAGTAACCTTTTGATTGGAAAGAATTGTCTGTGGAAATAGTTGATTGGAACTTTGTTATTGGCGGAAATAGTGTCCTTGTTTTTGTAATAATGTTGTGCACCATCTTTGATGCGCACATCTCCCATGAATGCAAGAATGAACATTTAAACATAGAAACCTGAGTCTCATCTTAACTAAGAAGGGACCAAGGGTTAAAATCACCCTTTCACTACATTTCAAGAGACAGTAACATATGGTGAGAAGCAGACTTGACATGTCATTTGTTCCAACCATTGAATCTAACCTTTCCAATATTCATTGCATTGTTTATGCTACCCAGTCGTTCCTGTCCTCTATCACGGAGGTCTTAGACGACAGAACACGGGAGAGGCTGGACCAGCCGCTATCTCTGGACGAGCTGACCAAGGCCCTCGAGTCCTTCGGAAAGAATAAAACTCCCAGAAGCGACGGCTTACCGGTCGAGCTCTATTCCGCTCTGTGGGACTTGATTGGCCAGGACCTGCTGGAGGTGTATGTCAGTATGCTTCGGGCAGGTACCATGAGTGAATCCATGAGGAAAGGCATCATCACCCTCGTCTACAAGCGGAAGGGGGAGAGGGAGGAACTCAAAAATTGGAGACCGATCTCACTGTTAAACACAGACTACAAAATCTTGTCAAAGGTCATCGCCAACCGGGTCAGGTCTGCTAGGATCGATGATCCACCCTGACCAAACCCGTGCTGTACCGCTGAGAGTCTCGCACTCCTCGGGGATACGATCGCCTACGTGCAGGACAGAGGGTTAGACACCTGCC
>NC_057718.1:96904078-96917675 GCF_004010195.1 Chiloscyllium plagiosum
GGGGGGGATGAGACTGTCACACACCTCCTTCTGGAATGTGCCTATGCAGAGGGAGTCTGGAGAGGAATGCAGTGGTGTTTGTCGAGGTTCGTCCCGAGCAGTGCCGTGACGCGGGACTCCGTGCTCTACGGTCTGTTCCCCGGGACGCACACCGAGACGAACATCAACTGTGCCTGGAGGATCATCAACTCGGTGAAGGACGCTCTCTGGGTGGTCCGAAACCTGCTGATCTTCCAGCTGAAGGAGTTGACCCCGACTGAGTGTTGCAGACTGGCACATTCCATGGTCCAGGACTATGTGTTGAGGGACGCGCTGAAGCTTGGGGCAGCTGCCGCCAAGGTGCGGTGGGGAAAGACCACTGTGTAAAGTCTGCCTGCCTAATGAAGAACAGGGGGCCCATGCAGTCATTTGGGCTCTGCTGACGCCTCAGCTAATTATATGGGCATATGATTGAAAAATGTACAGACCTGTATAAAAATGATAAGTTTTGATCTCTGTATGTACATGATTACATACGTATGGCATGAACAACTGTACAGACCATCAAATTATTTTATGAATAAAGTATATTTTTGAAATTAAAAAAAGTTTGTGCTACTTACATACCTTTCAACAGTTTCCATTTGAATTCTGTGAAGAAACTTTAAATCTGTGCCCATCTTGTTGAACTTGTTGACACTGCAGTTTGAAGAATTTCTGCAGAAGTGGCTTTCGTTAGGAACTTGGTTAGTGCAAAGCATACAGCTGCATCTACTGATGCTTCACAAACCAGATGGTGAAATTCTCTTGACATTGGTCTGCCATATTTTAAAACACTGTTACTGATAAACTCGAGATGAGGCAAAGAACTTCAGATGAGTTTGACAAGAAGAATCAGTTAACCTCTGAATTGTTTCTCTGCACTGACCTCTGCGCTGACTCCAGACTAGAGAATGCGTGCAACTTATACTAAATAGACTGGTGACTCCTAAGTAACAAAGTAACCTGGTAACAGTTGATATCTCTATTCAGCAATGAAATGAAAAACAAGCTGCCAAATTTTATGACCTCCTGAATAAATTATTACAAGAGAAACATTCAAGTTCAATCGAATCTCAGTAATAGCTGTCTAAGGACCGTCTCGTCTATACGATTAGACATTAGATCAGTTTGCCAGTACAGAATTCTTGGAATAACAGTTATTAGTGATGATGTTGATTGATTTTCTTTTATTTCTGGTGTGCTGTTCCACATGCTGATGAGGCTGTTGCTTTAAGTCCTACGAAGGGCTCATTCCCTCAGCCAAAGAATTATTTAGTGAATAAGCACCCCATCTCAATGCCAGTAAATCACACAGTGTTGGCTTTGTATAGTGTATTCAATTGGGGTGGCATGGTAGCTCAGTGGCAGTGCCAGGGACCCAGGTTCGATTCCAACCTTGGGCGACTGTCTGTGTGGACTTTGTGCATTCTCCCTGTGTCTGTGTGGGTTTCCCCATGGTGTGCTGGGTCCCTGCCACAGTCTAAAGATGTGCAGATTAAGTGGATTGGCCAGGCTAAATTGCTAGGCAGAAGTGGGTACTGGAGATTAGAGTCAAGATTAGAGTGGTGCTGGAAAAGCACAGCAGGTCAGGCAGCACCGAGGGGCAGGAAAAATCAACGTTTCAGGCAAAAGCCCTTCATCAGGAACTGCCCATAGTGTTCAGGGATGTGTAGGTCAGGTCCATTAGTCAGGGGTAAATGTAAAGGAATTGGTCTGGGTGGTTTACTCTTCAGAGGATCAGTGTGGACTTGTTGAGTCGAAGGGGCTGTTTCCATACTGTAGGGAACCTAATCTAAAAAAAATGCTTGCAATGTGGACTACCAATAGAATTCACTACTCCAAATCACCAAGGGTTCTTTGACAACACTACCCACACCTATAGTGTGCACCATCAAGAAGTATGAGGGCAGTAGATACTAGAGGTTAGCTTCACCTTCAGGTTAACTCTTCATTTGTCCCCCAGAAGAAGCAAACTGTCCTACATGCCCCCCACAACCTTCTCCACTCCTCTTCCTTCCCACTATGACACACACTGTCTTTACTTGGTTAATACCTGACCATTCTTTCATTGTCACAAAATCAAAATCTTAGCTCTCCCGAACCGATGGCATTGTATGAATATTTTCACCTCACACGCTCACCACCATCTCACTGTTACCTAAGCTGTTCTGACGAAGCAAAGATGGGTGATGGCGAATCTCTAGCCTGTCAATGGTGGGGGGGAAGCATTAGTCATAGAGTCATAGAGATGTACAGCATGGAAACAGACCCTTCGGTCCAACCGGTCCATGCCAACCAGATATCCCAACCCAACCTAGTCCCACCTGCCAGCACCCGGCCCATATCCCTCCAAACCCTTCCTATTCATATACCCATCCAGATGCCTCTTAAATGTACCAGCCTCCACCACTTCCTCTGGCAGCTCATTCCATACACGTACCACCTTCTGCATGAAAACGTTGCCCCTTCGGTGTCTTTTATATCTTTCCCCTCTCAGCCGAAACCTATGCCCTCTAGTTTTGGACTCCCCAAACCCAGGGAAAAGACTTTGCCTATTTACCCTATCCATGCCCGACATAATTTTGTAAACCTATAAGGTCACCCCTCAGCCTCCAACACTCCAGGGAAAACAGCCCCAGCCTGTTCAGCTTCTCCCTATAGCTCAAATCCTCCAACCCTGGCAACATTCTTGTAAATCTTTTCTGAACTCTTTCAAGTTTCACAACATCTTTCCGAAAGGAAGAAGACCAAAATTGCACGCAATATTCCAACAGTGGCCTAACCAATGTCCTGTACATGGATCAGTGGTGCTGGAAGAGCACAGCAATTCAGGCAGCATCCGAAGACAGGCAAAATCGACGTTTCAGGCAAAAGCCCTTCATCAGGAATAAAGGTTCTCGTTGGAACGTCCTGTACAGCCAAACATGATCTCCCAACTCCTGTACTCAATACTCTGACCAATAAAGGAAAGCATATCAAACGCCTTCTTCACTATTCTATCTACCTGCGACTCCACTTTCAAGGAGCTATGAACCTGCACTCCAATGTCTCGTTGTTCAGCAATGCTCCCTTACCTAAGTGTATAAGTCCTGCTAAGATTTGCTTTCCCAAAAATGCAGCACCTCGCCTTTATCTGAATTAAACGCCATGTGCCACATCTCAGCCCATTGGCCCATCTGGTCAAGATCCTCTTATAATCTGAATAACCCTCTTTGCTGTCCATATCCAATTTTGGTGTCATCTGCAAACTTACTAACTGTACCTCTTAGGCTCGCATCCAAATCATTTATGTAAATGACAAAACGTAGAGGACCCAGCATCTTTGTGGCACTCCAGTGGTCACAGGCCTCCAGTCTGAAAAACAACCCTCCACCATCACCCTCTGTTTTCTACCTTTGAGCCAGTTCTGTATCCAAATGGTTAGTTCTCCCTGTATTCCGTGAGATCTAACCTTGCTAATCAGTCTCCCATGGGGAACCTTGTCGAATGCCTTACTGAAGTCCATATAGATCACATCTACTGCTCTGCCCTCATCAATTCTCTTTGTTACTTCCTCAAAAAACTCAATCAAGTTTCCCAAACATAAAGCCACGTTGACTATCCCTAATCAGTCCTTACCTTTCCAAATACACGTACATCCTATCCCTCAGGATTCCCTCCAACAACTTACCCACCACCAACATCAGGCTCACTGGTCTATAGTTCACTGGTTTGTCCTTACCACACTTCTTAAACAGTGGCACCACGTTAGCCAACCTCCAGTCTTCTGGCACCTCACCTATGACTATCGATGATACAAGTATCTCAGCAAGAGACCCAGCAATCACGTCTCTAGCTTCCCACAGAGTTCTAGGGTACACCCGATCAGGTCCTGGGGATTTATCCTCTTTTATGCATTTCAAGACATCCAGCACTTCCTCCTCTGTATTATGGACATTTTGCAAGATGTCACCATCTATTTCCCTACAGTCTATATCTTCCATATCCTTTTCCACAGTAAATACTGATGCATTTAGTAGCTCCCCCATTTTCTGCGGCTCCATACGAAGGCTGTCTTACTGATCTTTGAGAGGCCCTATTCTCTCCCGAGTTACCCTTTTGTCCTTAATGTATTTGTAAAAACTCTTTGGATTCTCCTTAATTCTATTTGCCAATGCCATCTCATGTCCCCTTTTTGCCCTCCTGATTTCCCTCTTAAGTATACTCCTACTTCCTTTATACTCTTCTAAGGATTCACTCGATCTATCCTGTCTATACCTTACATATGCTTCCTTCTTTTTCTTAACAAAACCCTCAATTTCTTTAGTCATCCAGCATTCCCTATACCTACCAACCTTCCCTTTCACCCTAACAGGAATATACTTTCTCTGGATTCTTGTTATCTCATTTCTGAAAGCTTCCCATTTTCCAGCCATCCCTTTACCTGGGAACATCTGCCCTCAATCAGCTTTTGAAAGTTCTTGCCTAATACCCTCAAAATTGGCTTTTTCAAATTTCGAACTTTAACTTTTAGATCTGGTCTATCCTTTTCCATCATTATTTTAAATCTAATAGAATTATGGTCGCTGGCCCCAAAGTGCTCCCCCACTGACAACTCAGTCACCTGCCCTGCCTTATTTCCCAAGAGTAGGTCAAGTTTTGCACCTTCTCTAGTAGGTACATCCACATACTGAATCGGAAAATTGTCTTGTACACACTTAACAAATTCCTCTCCATCTAAACCCTTAACACTATGACAGTCCCAGTCTATGTTTGGAAAGTTAAAATCCCATACCATAACCACTCTATTTTTCTTACAGCTTGCTGAGATCTCCATACAAGTTTGTTTCTCAATTTCCCTCTGACTACTGGGGGGTCTATAATTCAATCCCAATAAGGTTATCATCCCTTTCTTATTTCTCAGTTCCACCCAAATGACTCCCCTAGATGTATTTCTGGGAATATCCTCCCTCAGCACAGCTGAGGGAGGATCCCTTATCAAAAATACTAACATCCCCCCCCCCCCCCCCACCTCCTCTCTTGCCTCCCTTTCTATCCTTCCTATAGCATTTGTATCCTGGAACATAAAGCTGCCAGTCCTGTCCATTCCTGAGCCATGTTTCTGTAATTGCTATGATATCCCCGTCCCATGTTCCTAACCATACCCTGAGTTCATCTGTCTTCCTTGTTAGGCCCCTTGCATTGAAATACATGCAGTTTAATTTATTAGTCCTGTCTTGTCCCTGCCTGTTGATTCAATTCTGTTCTCAACTGTACCGGTGTCAGATTGATCTCTTTCCTCACTATCTCCCTTCCTCCTTTCTAGTTTAAATCCTCCCGAGCAGCTCTAGCAAATCTCCCTGCCAATATATTAGTCCCCTTCCAATTTAAGTGCAATCCGTCCTTAAATTAAGACCAAATGGAATAGGAGCAGGAGTGGGCCAGAGGTCCTCTCAAGATGGATCCACTATTCCATTAGATCATGACCAACCTTTAACTGAAATGCTTTTCCAACCAATCCCTTAATTCTCTTAGAGGCCAAAAATCTCAGCCTTGAACACAATCATCCACGGGCCAAGACTACGACAACTCTCCTCAGACGGAACCTTCTAAATTCATAACCACTACCCTCCAGAAGGACAAGGGCAACAGGTACACAGGAAGATTCTCCCCAACAAGTTCCCCTCCAAACCACTCACCATCCTGACTTAGAAGTATATCGCTATTCCTTCAGCATCACTGAGTCAAAATCTTGGAATTCCCTCCCTAAGGGCAGCGGTTCAAGGGAAACAAGGGACGGGCAATAAATTCTAGCCTAGACAGAGAGACTAATTTCTCCCTGAATAAATAAAAAAATTCTCTTTTGGGGAGACTATTCCAAAGATTCACAAGACTTTGAGTTAAAATGATTCTCTTGTCAACTTAAAATAGCCGATCCTTATCCTGAGACCAAGTATCCCAGCCTGGATGCCATTGGTGGGGGGAATGGGCTGACAATTCTCCACTTTTAGTTTGCCCACAGGAATGAATTAAAATGATACCCTTTCTGGCAACATGTGTGAGAGACATATCTTGTGGAATCACATCCAATGCCTTTGTCAGATGATTAATGACTTGAACTGCAGACTGTTAATTCAAATAACCAAGTGGAAACAGATGTTGTGAAGTTGATGGTGATTAAAGGTCCATTTTGAAAAGGTTCCCCTTTCTCACTATAAATTAAATCATTATTCTAAGGGGCAAACAGCATGTCTTGTCAGAGAAAATACACATTGAGAAGTTTTGTGTATCCCTACTAAAACCTGTGTGTTTATTTCAGATTCTGAACTCCTGGGCTGAATCCAAAACACTGCTAATTATGGGAATGCAAAAGAAGCACTTAAATTATATTAGTTTGCTTTAATTCTTAATTATTTTAGGCCCAAAAGATTTAGCATCAACCATCTGTCACAGTTGGTTAACATCAAGGCGTGAGTGAGGACTGCAGATGCTGGAGACTAGAGTCAAGAGTGTAGTGTTGAAAAAACACAGCAAGTCAGGCAGCATCCAAGGAGCAGGAGAATTGACATTTCGGGCAAAAGTCCTTCATTAGGAATCGTGATGAAGGGCTTTTGCCCAAAACATCAATTCTCCTGCTCCTCGGATGCTGCCTGACCTACTGTGCTTTTCCAGCACCACACACTTGACAGTTGATTATCAATTAGTCAGTGGATTTTATCCAAGCTACAGAAGAGGCAAAGAGGATTTGGGATAGTGTTAAGAATCGAGCAGGATTTGGTAAATATCCAAATCCTGTACAGATGAGTGATTTACCTTCAAATAGGAGAGGTATAAAAGGGGACTGTAAATAAAGGGGAAAATATATACAAACGCAGGGAGTGTGGAGGAGATTGTTCAGGATGTTGCCGAAGATGGAGTGGTTTTGCTGGGAAGAGAGGCTGGATAAGCTTAGATTGTTTACTTTAGAGTAAAGGAAGTTGAGATGTGTAAGATTATGAGGAGGATGGGCAGGATGGATAGGAAACAGCTGTTTCCTCTGAGTTGAAGGGTAAATAACGAGGAGGCATTATTTTAAGGTGAACGGCACAAGATTTAGAATCACAGAATTCCTACAATGTGGAAAAGGGCCATTTCGCCCAACAAGTCCACCCCGACCCTCCCAAGAGTAACCCACCCCCCTCTACTATCCTACATTTACCCCTGACTAATATACCTAATCTCCATACTATGGAGCAACTTAGCATGGTCAATTCACCTAACCTGCACATCTTTGGACTGTGGGAGGAAACTGGAGCAAATCCCACACATCGGGAGAACGTGCAAATTCCACACAGTCGCCTGAAGCTGGAATCGAACCCAGGTTCCTCGCACTGAGAGGCAGTAGGGCTAACCACTGAGCCACCGTGCTACCCTTTAGTGGTTTGAGAAAAACCTCTTTTACCCAGAGAGTGGTGGGAGTTCTGGAGTGTACTGCCTGGGAGTATAGTTGAGGCGGGAAATCTCACAACCTGTAAAATGTACTAAGGCGAGCACGTTAAGTGCCATAATATTCAGGACATGAGCCCAGACCTGGAATGTGGAGTTGGTATAGATGGGTCAGCACAGATACAATGGGCCAAAGGGCCCTATTATGTGCTGTATGACTTTATGACTCTCGAAGCTGAAGGGACTGAGGTGAAGGCTATCACTGGTTATGGGGAAATAAACACTTTGGAAATATAGGGCTAAATTTCACCAGAACTTAGTGAGGTGTCAATGTTGTTCCATAATGGGTTTGTCACCACGAGGCCTAGTGAGATTTCTCATACTGTTCTCTGAAACTCTCTGTATTAGCTATGTACTGCACCACTTTGACATTCAGCTCCTGCTATCTCCCCACTGGCCAGAAGTGAAAGTACTCACCATTGTCAGGACCTCCAGTGATCCTCTGTGCTAACATTGTTTCTCAATCACCAGGTCAGTCTGGAGCGGCCCTGCATGGATCCTCTGTGTGAAGAATTACCGGGAAGATGGTGGACAGAGGCAGATTGGCACCTTGAATTGATAATGGTGATCTGGAATGCTTGGATGGGGGAGGACGTGGTGCAGAGTTTGGCTCTGCACTTACTTTAGGACTGGGAGAGGCGATCACGTCACCAGACCCTGCCAGTCTGGTTCAAGATTGCCACCCAGGAAAGTGCCACCTCCACGGTCCAGAGGTATACAGAGAAATGCCACAAGGAGGTTAACATCTCCACTGCCAGTGTCAGTGCAACCATCTACTCTCCGGTACCTCACACTCACTCTATCCCTAACACGACACACACCTCCCACCAAAGCTCATGATCACCACTCTCACTGTTTAGTGCAACATCTTTCCTCACTCCCTCTCACTGCACCTCAAACACCCATTCCCTGCAACCCCTCCAACCCCACCACCTTTTTAACCCTGTGTGGCCCTCTGTGCTACCTACTGACTCACCCGGGACACCTTGGCTCAGTGGTTAGCAATGCTGCCCCATAGTAGCAAGGACCCAGGGTCAATTCCAGCCCCAGGCAACTGTCTGTGTGGAATTTGCACATTCTCCCCGTGTCTGCATGAGTTTCCTCCAGATGCTCCAGTTTCCTCCTATAATCCAAAATTGTGCAGGTTAAATTGGATTGGCCATCGGAAAGTGCCCATAGTGTCCAGGAATGTGCAGGGTAGATGGGTTAGCCATGGGAAATGCAGAGTTACAGGGATAGAGTGGGGGGTGCTGGGCCTGGATCTGGGTGGGATGCCCTTCAGAGGGTCAGTGTGGATTCAATGGGCCAAATGGCCCCTTCTGCATTCAAGGGAGTCTATGATCTTCTATCACCTTTCCTCCACCTGTACCAGTGCATGACATTTACATCTCACTCAAGGGCTCCCTCTCTCATTCCAGGCGGCCAGAAGAGACAAGATGGGGGATGGAGTGCCCGGCATCTGTCTCCTCACCACGCCTTGTGAGGGGAGGATCATTGGCTGACTGTTGTGGCCTACTGCCATTTCTGTCGAGATACCAAGACCTCCCTGTTTTGGCAACACAAGCAAGAAAGATTGTCCATTGCTGTCCCTTAAGTGCACACAACGTATGTACTTATAATGACCTTGAATCTCTACCCCTTTCCTCATCACGCACTCCCTCTTTTGTGACATCAGTGGAACCCGCACAGTCTCCATTGTCCAGAGGGAGACTCAGTAAGACATTGCCTCCTCCGTCTTGGAGGTAGGTGTCACAGATCCCTCAAAGAACCATCAAGACCGTCTCCTGCACTCACTCAGATGGGTGCCCCGGTGGGTATTGTATCTAGGCTTGAGTCGAGAGCACTGGTTGGAGGCCACCTGACCACCACATCTCCACAGCTGATCAAGGAAGGAATGCCCCTTGGCAAACTAGCAAGCAGGGACAGTTGGAGTCCAGGATGTATCGGCGCCAGATAGGAAAGGACCCCGTGGAGTCAGCAATTCAGAGGTTCACTGAAAACCACAAGCAGACACAGGGGTAGCTGACACGTTTGGGACAAGGCCCAACTAGCCCGTTATCCTGAATTTGCCTCAGGAGAGGGTATTGAATTGAGAAAATTATTTCCAGCTGGTCCTTCAACCTTCCATTGACTTTGGTTTTCAAAATGACGGAGCTTCGGTGGGATCCCGGGTTGAGGTTAACGGCCTTGTTCCAAAGCTCTCAGAGCCTGATTGAGGGACCTGGCATCAGCAAAGGGAAGAACCCACTGAGAGAACCCCACTTTGCTCCCAACCCTCGGTCCTCCCCCCTCTTCTAACCCCTTCCTGAAAATACCTCTCCAACCATCACTCCCATGTGGCTGAGGGCCATCTGCCATTTCCCAGCCTTAACTTGGTGCTTTATCTTCAGCAGCCACCCTCTCCCAGTGGCGCCATTTCTCAACGGAGCCACTGGCGTTTGACTGGCTGGTACCTCTTGATGGGTGGGATTTGCTCCCCCGAGGTTCTTAGATCCTCATGAGGATGATAGGCTTTTACTCCCACTCTCCCTGGTCTATTGGGTTAACTCTGGATATCAGTAACCCAAGGCAGATCTAACAAGGGAAAATGTTATTAAAGCAAAGTGCACCACAAAAGTATTGCAAAAATCTCACCCATATAAAGCTTACATTCACAGGTGAACTTGTTTACAAGGACTGATCCAAAGCCCACTGGATTGGCACCCCGTACACAAGCATCCACTCCCTCCACCACCGATGCTCAGTAGCAGCAATGTGTGCTATCTCCAAGATGCACTACAGCAATTCACCGAAGATCCTCAGACAGCACCTTCCAAACCCATGACCACTTCCATCTAGAAGGACAAGGGCAGCAGATACATGGGAACATCACCCCCTGCAAGTTCCCCTCCAAGTCACTCACCAGAGGAAACATATCTCCGTTCCTTCACTATCATTGGTCCAAAATCCTGGAATTCTCTCCCTCAGGTCAACCCACAGCACATAGACTGCAGCAGTTCAAGAAGGCAGCTCACCCCCCACCTTCTCAAGGGGTCCTAGGGACGGGCAATGAATGCTGGCCCAGACAGCGACACCCACATCCCATAGATGAATTAAAAAAATCAGACCAGACCATAACAGGTGACCAGGTGAAAGTGAGGACTGCAGATGCAGGAGATTAGAATCAGGAGTGTGGTGCTGGAAAAGCACAGCAGGTCAGGCAGCATCCGAGGAGCAGGAAAATTGATGTTTCGGGCAAAAGCCTTTCATCAGGAAGCATGTTCTGTCCCAACTTCTAGTCATTGATCAGTCAACCCCTTCCCTGAGCTGGCTGACTACAGACTGAGGCAAGCTTTCTGTGTACTCTTTCCATGTAAAGAAACTGCGAGTTCACAGTGTCCGGTCTCTTGCAAATGATCAGCTTTGACCACTTGGAAGCTTCAAAAACATGTCATCTACCACAGCTAGTTTAATCAGTTTAACTCATTGAGACTTGCTTCTGTGTCTCTCGAAAGGAGTTTATCTCGTATGTTTAATTAGCTCTAGCCTCAGTTCTGGTTTGCTCCTGGTTTATGTCATCCAATCAACTCTATGATATTTACACAACACAATTCTATGACAATTGCAGATTCCAGTGAAAATAGATCCACGTTATCATATTAAAACCAGTGACCTTTCTAATCATTAGGCCATCTCCAGTCTACTTATGTTTTCTTGGCGAAATTTGAGTCAAGAGAGTAGTGCTGGAAAAGCACAGCAGGTCAGGCAGTGTCTGAGAAGCAGGAAAGTGGGCATTTCAGGCGAAAGCCCTTCATTGTTGAAGGGCTCTTGTCTTTATCATCGATTCTCCTGCTCCTCAGATGCTGTCTGACCTGCTATGCTTTTCCAGCACCATACTCTTGACTGCTTGTGTTTTCTCCTCATTTCATTCACCTTTATTTCGGCTAACCCAGCAAAATCTGGGTGAATGGGGCCTGTTGTTATCATGTCATAGAGTCATCCAGCGAGAAAACAGACCCTGAGGTCTAACCAGTCCAAGTCCACAATAATCCCAAACTAATCTAGTCCCATCTGCCTGCATTTGGCCCATATCCCTCCAAACCTTACCTATTCATGAACTTATCCAAATGTCTTTTAGAAATTGTAACTGTACCCACATCTTCAAATGACAAAATTGTCAAAATTTCTAAAACATAACACCGCCCTTACAGCCTTTCTGATCGATGTCACCAACTTATCGCTTACTTGAGCTACATGGTGAACAATTCCTTTGTGAAGCTGATGGCTGAATTCAATGCCAGCCAACAGCAGACCCAGCTAGCTGCACCAAGATTGCCAAATTTCTCACAATTACAGCAGAGAGCTCGGTGTGATGGCCTCCCTCCCCTGTGGGAACTGACTTGCAAAGGCTCAAAGCTGATTTCATATCAGGCATTTATAATCAACAAAGACGATCGAAGGCAAGGTCTGGGGAATACAAGCAGCAGACACACAGACAAAGGAAGAGATGATGTGAGTGGAGGTGTACACAAGAATGAGGCCAATTACAGACGAAGATGGAAATGTGTTGCTGGAAAAGCGCAGCAGGTCAGGCAGCATCTAGGGAACAGGAGAATCGACGTTTCGGGCATTAGCCCTTCTTCAGGCTAATGCCCGAAACGTCGATTCTCCTGTTCCCTAGATGCTGCCTGACCTGCTGCGCTTTTCCAGCAACACATTTCCATCTCTGATCTCCAGCATCTGCAGACCTCACTTTCTCCTCAACAATTACAGACGAAGCCTTGCCACACTAATAGATGAACCAAATGCTTCACTGACACTGGGTCAGTAATTTATGAGTGGTTTCTTCATGTCCTCGCGTATTTACAAAAGATAGATATTGCAGCCAAGAGGTCAACTTTAGCATGCAAGAGCTTTGCTATGTTGCTGAATTTTAAACGCTGTTCACTCAAGAGCTTCATACACATCCATTTATTTGTTATAGATATGCCAGATTATAATCCCAATGCTATGATTGGGGTGGGGTGAAGTCTGCATGGAGGCCGTTATTGTATTTTATTGTCGAGCGCTTGGATTTCACAGGCTGTGTACTACATAACAGCAATATGCAATTATTCTGACAGAGGCTGTTGGAGAAGCTCAGCATCTGTGACGAGAGAAACAGAGTTAATATTTTGAGTCCAATGACTCTTCCGATCTGAAGAAGATTAGATTAGATTCCCAACAGTGCGGAAACAGGTCCTTTGGCCCAGCCCACACTGACCCTCCGAAGAGTAACCCACCCAGACCCATTTCCCTCTGACAATGCACCTAACACTACGGGCAATTTAGCATTGCCAATTCACCTAACCTGCACATTTTTGGACTGTGGGAGGAAACCGGAGCACTCGGAGGAAACCCACGCAGACACGGGCAGAACATGCAAACTCCACACAGACAGTCACCTGAGGTGGGAATTGAACCTGGATCACTGGCGCTGTGAGGCAGAAGTGCTAACCACTGAGCCACCGTGACGCCCCAAGTGCTGTTACGACTTCATTTCTGGAGCAAGTGAGACTTGAACCAGCATCTCTGGACTCAGAAGTAGGGACAGTACCACTGCTTAACAAGAGTTTAAAATAAGAGAGCAGGTGGGACTTGAACCCAAGCCTCCAGGCTCAGAGATAGGGACACTGCCACTGTGCCTGTAAGAACTAAGCAAGAGCAGGCCGAACCTGAACCCAAGCTGCTGTGCCAGTAAGTATTAAATAAGGGAAGGTGGGATCTTTGGACTCAGAGGTCAGGGCACTACTGGTGTGCCATAGAGTAGGTGAGACATCAACCTGGGCCTCCAGATTCAAAGGTGCCACTGTGCCACAAGAACAGAGTTGACTCAAACACAGCTGAGATGTAGTGCTCTTTGCATCAAGTGTTGGAGCAGCATTGGCAATAGCCTACTCATCATCAAGACAGCTTCCTCGACCTTTCTATTTCCATCTCAGGCGACCGAATCAACACGGACATCTACTACAAACCGACCGACTCCCACAGCTACCTGGACTACACCTCCTCCCATCCTGCCCCCTGTAAAAACACCATCCCATTCTCCCAATTCCTTCGACCCCGCCGCATCTGCTCCTAGGAGGACCAGTTC
>NC_057718.1:96918017-96964914 GCF_004010195.1 Chiloscyllium plagiosum
GGGGGGGGGAAATGAGGAAACTGGTGAAATCCGAGTTCATCCCTTGTGGTTGGAGGGTTCCTAGCCGAAAGATGAGGCGTTCTTCCTCCAACCGTCGTTTTGTTGTGGTCTGATGATGGAGGAGTCCAAAGACCTGCATATCCTTGGAGTGGGAGGGGGAATTGAAATGTTGAGCTACTGGGTGGTTGGGTTGGTTGGTCCGGGTGTCCCAGAGGAGTCAAATCCATCAAATTCAGCATCGCCTTCCTAACCTGAGATCTTCTTCCCGACCTCTCCGCCCCCACTCCCGTCTGACCTATCACCCTCACCTTGACCTCTTTCCACCTATCACATTTCCGACGCCCCTCCCCCATGTCCCTCCTCCCTACCTTTTATCTTAGCCTGCTGGACAAACTTTCCCCATTCCTGAAGAAGGGCTTATGCCCGAAACGTCGATTCTCCTGTTCCCTGGATGCTGCCTGACCTGCTGCGCTTTTCCAGCAACACATTTCCAGCTCTGATCTCCAGCATCTGCAGACCTCACTTTTTCCATCAAGACAGCTGACCATGTCCAGCTCCAGTCAAGAGCTTCTCTATCTATCAGTCACCTCGACCCTGAAGCCCCTCCCCTTGCTGGTCCGAGGCCAGTAAACTCTGGGATGGAGGGTCAGGTCCATGGCTACTTTGCTGACAAGGGGAGTGGATATTATGAGGGGATCGCAGGAAGGGAGTAGGTCAGGGTTTGGGGGTGAGGGCAATCAGAGGGAAAAGTGGGGGATTGAGAATCAGTAACCACCCCCTTCCCTAGAAAGCGCCAGATTTCCAAGAGTCCTCTTACTCAGTAATGATATTCCCTTGGTCGATATTCCCTCATTAGCTGAAACATCTTCTCAACCTCTACCCTCTCAAGACCCCTCAGAAACTTATCTGTGCCTCAGACAGGATTTTGAGGGGGTTGGAGGTTAGGAAGGTGGTGCTACCAGTGGTAATATCTGGGTAGTTGAAGATGCAGTACATGATAGCATAGTGATTGTAACAAGGTCAGCCAGGCGGACCTCATAGAATATGTGTTCCCTGATTGGGGCTGTTAATCTGGTCCAATCAGGGAGCCCTGGCTGACATATATAAAAAAATTAAACGTCAGAGATACTGACAATCTGGTGCTGTCAGTACTAAGTGATGCAGTACTAAAGTCATGTGTGAATCATGGTGACTTGGTGACAGGGTACCAGCCTCTGTGGAGTTATTTCAGATAGAGCTTTGAAAATGAATGTAAATACGAGGCATTAATGATTAAATCTCATGCGAACAGTCAGTATCGATCACAAAGCCAACAGCAGCATGATTTGTGATCCCTTCTTTAGCTTTAACTGCTCAGCAGGAAATTGTTTACAGAGGGGAGCTACACAGAGAAGATTATAATTGCTTTAATTTGCATAGTCAAACATCCTGAATTATTTAACAGCGGTCCCTCTGACATTTCCTCCTTTCAAAATGAAAAGCAGAAGCCATAACATGTGCAAGTGGTAATAAAGATCACAGGGCCAGTCACATCCTGGTGAATCAGAATAACAGGAGAGCAAATCTCTGTATTGTGTACAAGGTTAAGATTTCTCTCGTCATCACCATGACTGCTCTCTCTCTCTCTCTCTCTCTCGCAATGTACTCAATGACTCAGTTCTCTGCTTTTCTCAGGCAAGATTATTCTATATTTCCATTTGCTCACCACTCACATTCAGCAAAAAATGTTACTCTCCAGATTTGATTTCTCCTGCAGCTCCCCGGCCCAACATTGCATTCTACGCAAAAATGTACCCGCCCAGCCATATTTCCGCTCGAAGAGTTTGGTGCTGTCAAAGCACAGCCGAGGAGCAGGAGAGTCACATTTTGGGCTAAGCTCTTCTTCAGGATCTCCAGCATCTGCAGTCCTCACTTTCTCCCATCTATATTGTAGCTGCCAATACCAAATTTTCACACCCATGGGCCATGAGGCTGCTTGCTTTAGCTGAGATGAAGCCGAACATTTAGATTGGTTGTATTTTGAGTCATAGAGATGTATAGCACAGAAACAGACCCTTCCATCCAACTCATCCATGCTGACCAGATATCCTAAATAAATCCAGTCCCATTTGCCAGCATTTGAGCCACATCCTTCTAAACCTTTCCTATTCATGTACCCATCCAGATGCCTTTTAAATATTGTAATTGTACCAGCCTCCACCCACTTCCACTGTCAGCTCATTCCATACACGTACCACCCACTGTGTGAAAAAGTCGTCCCTTCGGTCCTTTGTATTTCCTGGAATGTTTTCTGAGTCCCACAGAGCTTGCATGTTGTGCACAGTGAGCTGAAACAGGAAGTGGCTCCATGATGCAAGCATTGCGAGGATTGGCAGAGGTACTTTCCAGCTTAAATTTCAGCCATTGCAGACACGGCAGCCCTCTCAGCTGGCAGCCAAAGACACACAGATTCACAATGTGGTATGATGACAGAGTCAGATGACGCAAGGTCGGAGAGTGACTTAGGAGGAGCGTAGTTATTGGGTTTAACACCTGCTGTAAAATTCCATCTGATTCGATATCGTTGGTATGTCAGTGCAGAACCAAAGTATGTATCGTCAGCTGGTTTCCCTCCAGACACATCACACCAATCCCCTCCTCCAAGTAATGCAGCTATTCCAGTGTAATCAGTCGTCAGATCTGGGCCGGGTGCTGGCAGGTGGGATTAGATTGGGTTGGGAAATCTGGTCGGCACGGACGGGTTTGACCGAAGGGTCTGTTTCCATGCTGTACATCTCTATGACTCTATGATCCTATTTGCTGTAGCGTCTGCCTTCATTGAGTCCCCAGCACAGACGGAAATCCAAATTCTGTCAACATTCTCATGGGCAGAATTAGATTATCTGTGGTCATCTGCTAATTCAGCAGTCCTGACAATAAAAATCTTTAAAGCCACGGTTTTTCTGCACTGTTTGGTTCAGATTCTCAATGGATACGCCATTTGGAAAGTATGTAAAGCAGCTTGGCCTCAAATGCAATGTCGTGGTTTTGAGGAATCAAGGTTTATGGAGAATGGTGGGGAAGCAGACATGAGGAGTCTGGGATCCTACTAAATGACAGAACAGGCCCAAGGAACCGAGCGGTCTCCTCTTGTTCCTATTTCTTATGGTCTTCTCAATGAGAATTTAGACCCTCTTTTGAATGATGTGGTCCATGGTGAGGAACCTGGATGAGATCTCCTGTGAAGGCCTTCCCAAAATCAATTGGTACACTCCACAATTCTTATGATCGCCATAGCTTTTGAAATTTAAATGGCTGCCAGTTATAATTGAATCAGCTTGAAATAAAATATTTCCCAATAAAATGTATGAATATAGTACAAAAAAGACTGTGGTTAGACTTACGTTCATTGCTAGCTCAAAGTCGTTTATCGAGTACCATAAATCCATTTTATATCTGGCAAAGAACAAGAGGATGGTTAATTTATCTCACCATTTTATATATTGTACGACATTGCCAGGTATATTACCTGTATGGACTGCCTACATAAGATAGAAGTAGAGGAGAAATATTTTTCTCACTTGAAACTTTGGAGCTCTGTCCCTCAAAAGGGGGATAAAAAACCTTCAAATATTTTTAAGACTGAGGTAGATAGTTTCTTGATGAGTAAGAGGACGCAATTTTCTTGGGGAGCAATAGATGGGAATGTGGAGTCATCAGATGGCTTTTTTTATTCATTTGTGGGATGTGGGTGTTACTGGCTGGGCCCAGCATTTATTGCCCGTCCCTAGTTGCCCCTTGAGAAGGTGGAGGTGAGCTGCCTTCTTGAACTGCTGCAGTCCACCTGCTATGGGTTGACCCACAATGCCCTAAGGGACGGAATTCCAGAATGTAGACACAAAAACAGTGATGGAACGGTGATGTCAGGATGGTGAGTGGCTTGGAGGGGAACTTGAAGGTGGTGGCCTTCCCATGTATCTGCTGCCCTTGTCCCTCTTGTCGTGGGTTTGGAACTGTCGTGCTGTCTGAGGACCTTCGGTGAATTTCTGCAGATTAGCCATGATCGTATTGAATGCTGGAGTGCTCTCAAGTGTCTGAGTGACTTACTCATGCTCCTAATTCATACACTTGCCTGTAATTTTGTCATGGTTTGAGAAGAGATGTAAGGACGAACAAACAATGGTGTAATTTTGGACAATGAACTTACTCCCTCCTTGGAAAATCACAATCACAAACGAGTTTTATCCAATCTGAAATTAGCTACAACATGTATTAAGCACCAGTCCCCTGCAATCAATGAGCTCAGCTTCTTCAAGGACAGTAAATGTCAGAAGAAATTTCATTTTGCCTGTTTTGAGTCAATACTAAATTCTATTTCTACTTAAGTGCCTGATTCCTGAACTAGGCAAACGTTATTGAAGCCTTCTCTTCAATGTTTGTTAAACAGGTGTGACATGAATTGTTTTCAACCGCCTTTCACTGGGAAAGGGGCAGTTCTAATGTTGTCCTGGCTTTCAAAGTGGGTGACAGTAATGAGCTGGTTTTGAACGAAGTGAGATGAAGGTAGCCAGACTGCTTAGGAGTTAAAACAGAAAGGGCTGGAGAAACTCAGCAGGTCTGGCAGCCTCTGTGGAGAGAGGATCGGAGTTAATGTTTTGAGTCCAATATGGCTCTTTTTCAGAAATGTGACAGGGCTTGGATGAGAAGCAGAGCAGTACATCAGAAAGTAAAATGATTGAGAAGGAGTCAAAGGTTATGGCCAGTAATCCTACAATCCCTACAGTGTGGAAGCAGGCCATTCAGCCCATCGAGTCCACAAGACCATAAGACATGGGAGCAGAAATTAGGCCATTCAGCCCATTGGGTCTGCTCCACCATTCAATCATGGCCGATAGACTTCTCAACCCCATTCTCCTGCTTTCACCCCATAACCTTTGTACCCCTTGAGATTCAAGAACTTATCTATCTCAGTCTTAAAATGCTCAATGACCTGGAGTCCACAGCTTTCTGTGGCTGTGAATTCCATAGATCCACCACTCTCTGGCTGAAGAACTTTCTCCTTATCTCCATTCTAAAAGGTCTTCCCTTTACTCTAAGACTGTGCTTTCGGATCCTAGTCTCTCCTATCAATGGAAACATCTTCCCAACATCTACTGTGTTCAGGCCATTCAGTATTCTGTATGTTTCAATAAGATTCAACCCCCCCCCACATCTTTCCAACCCCCATCAAGTATAGACCCAGAGTCCTCAAACGTTCCACATATGTAAATCATTTTATTCCTGGGACCACACTGACCCTCTGAAGAGTATCTCACCCAGACTCATCCCATTCCTGTATTCCTCATGGCTAATCCATCTAACCTACACATCCCTGAACACAATGGACAATTTAGCATGGACAGTCCATCTAACTTGCACATCTTTGGACTGTGGGAGGAAATTGGAGCACCAGAGAAAACCCATGCAGACATGGAGAGAATGTGCAAACTCCACACAAGACAGTCACCCAAAGGTGGAATCCAAGCCAGGTTCTTAGAGCTGAGACAGTAGTGCTAACTGCGGGTCGGCACTGTGGCTCAGTGGTTAGCACTGCTGTCTCACAGCACCAGGGACCTGGGTTCAACTCCCGCCTCGGGCAACTGTCTGTGTGGAGTTTGCACATTCTCCCCATGTCCGCATGCGTTTCCTCCGGGTGCTCCGGTTTCCTCCCACAGTCCAAAGATTTGCAGGTGAATTGGCCATGCTAAAATTGCCCGTAGTGTTAGGTGTATTAGTCAGGGGTAAATGTAGGGGAATGGGTCTGGGTGGGTTGCTCTTCAGAAGGTCGATGTGGACTTGTTGGTCCGAAGGGTCTGTTTCCACACTGTAGGGAATCTAATCTAACCACTGAGCCATTGTGCTGGCCATAAGCCAGTAAGACTAAGAGGCAAAACAGGCAAGCAGAGGTTACTGAACTTGGCAGGAGTGACGGTCTAAAGTGTATTTATTTTAGTGCAAGGAATATGATCGATAAGGCAGGTGAACTTACATCTTGGATTAGACCATAGAACAGTGATGTTGTGGCTGTTACTGAGACTTAGTTGCAAGCAGAACAAGACAATAGCTTGACATTTCCAGGATCTAGATGTTTCAGGTGAGATAAAACACGATGTAAAAGAGGTGGAGGAGTTGCATGAGGGAGAATATCACAGCTGTACTGAGACAGAATGCCTTGGAAGGCTCATCCAGCAAGGCTATATAGTAAGAGTTCAGGAATAAGGAGGGTGAAATTCCTCTATTGGGATCATACTACAGGCTTCCCAACAGCCAGTGGGTGACAGGGACACAGATATGTGTAAAAGATTATGAAAATATGTAACAACAGCATGGTTGTTCTGGTGGCTGGTTTTAACTTCCCCTATACTGACTGTGACTTGCTTAGTCCCAGGGGCTTGGTTGGGGAGGAGTTTGTTAGGTGTGTCCATGATGGTGTTTTGAAACAATATGTAAATAGTCCAAGCAGGCTTGATCGAAGTTTCAGGAGGGCGGCATTTCGGGAACAGTAATCATAATTGTGTAAGTTTAAAGCTATTTATGGATAAGGATAAGAGTAGTCCTCAGATGAAAGTACTGAATTGAGGGAAGGCTAACTACTACATTAGGCCGCCTACTTGCGGAGCATTTCAGAGAACACCTGTGGCTCAACACTTCAACTCCCCCTTCCACTCCACCAAGGATATGCAGGTCTTTGGACTCCTCCATCGCCAGACCACAACAACACGACGGTTGGAGGAAGAGCGCCTCATCTTCCGCCTAGGAACCCTCCAACCACAAGGGATGAACTCGGATTTCACCAGTTTCCTCATTTCCCCTCCCCCCACCTTGTCTCAGTCAAATCCATCGAACTCAGCACCGCCTTCCTAACCTGCAAGCTTCTTCCTGACCTCTCCGCCCCCACCCCAGTCTGACCTATCACCCTCACTTTGACCTCTTTTCACCTATCGCATTTCTGACGCCCCTCCCCCAAGTCCCTCCTCCCTACCTTTTATCTTAGCCTGCTGGACACACTTTCCTCATTCCTGAAGAAGGGCTTATGCCCGAAACATCGATTCTCCTGTTCCCTGGATGCTGCCTGACCTGCTGCACTTTTCCAGCAACACATTTTCAGCTAACTACTACATTAGGTAGGAACTGGAGGATGTTGATTGGGAGGTGACTGTGTGAGAGCAAATCCATATCTGTCATGTGGAAATCTTTCAAAGGCCAATTGATTTGAGTATAGGGCCAGCATGTTCCTGTGAAAGTAAAGGATAAGGAAGGCAAGACTCCAGAACTTTGGACAACAAGAGAATCTGACAGCTTCGTTAAAAAGAGGAAGGAGACCTATGTAAGTAAGGGTTAGGAAACTGAAGATACAGAGAGCCATCGAAGAATACAATGATAGCGGGAAAGAATTCAAACAAGGAATTAGGAGGACTAAAAGGGGCCATGAAATATCTTTGTCAATCAGAATTAAATGAAATCCTAAGGCGTTTTAAGAAGCAAAGAGGGTAGCTAGGGAAAGGGGTAGGCCTACTTAAGGATAAAGGAGAGGATTTATGCGTGGAGCCGGAGGAAGTCGGTGTGGTCCTTATTGAATGCTTTGCATCAATATTCACAAAGGACATGGGGAATCTTGGCTGGGGTATTTTGATATTCTAGGGCATAAAAGAAGAGAAAGTGTTGGGTGTTTTAAAAAGCGTTACAGTAGACAAGTCCCCAGAACCTTACAGGATAATCCAAGAATAATGAGGAAGGAAGGGAGGAAATTGCTGGGTCGTTATACAAAATCTTTGTCTCCTCTTTACAGGTCCCAGAGGATTGGAGAATAACCAATATTGTTTTTTTTTTAAGAAGGGCAACAAGGATAATTGGAAATTACAGGCCAATGAGCTTGTCAGTGGTAGGGGAATTATTGGAGAAGATTCTTAGGGATAGAATTTACTCACATTTGGGAAAACATAGACTTATTAGTGATGGATAGCTTGGCTTTGTGCAGGGAAGGCCACATCTCATAAACTTGATTGTGAGGCAGTGGCATAGATGAGGGCAGAGTGATAGATGTTGTCCATATGGACTTTGACAAGGACTTTGACAAGATCCCTTATGGCAGGCTGACACTAAAGGTGAAGTCATGTTGTATCCACAGTAAGCTGATAAGATGGATATAGAACTGGCTTAGTCATAGGAGACAGAGAATAGTGATGGAAGGATATTCTTCTGACTGGGGATCTGTGACCAGTGATGTTCTGCAGAGATCAGCACTGGGACTCTGGTTGTTTATAATGTGTATAAATGATCTGGAGAAGAATGTAGGTGCTCTGATTACTAAGTTTACTGTTTCTGCAAAGATTGGGGGAGCTGGGGATAGTGAGGAGGATTGCCAGAAAATCGAGCAGGATACAAGTAGGTTGCAGACTTGGTGGAGAAATAGCAGATGGAGTTAATCCAGACAAAAGCGAGGTGATGCGTTTGGAAGATCTTAAGCAGGAGGGAAGTATGCAGTAATTGGCAAAACCCTTAGTAGCATCACCATAAAGAGGGATCTAGGCATACAGGTTCACAGTTCCCTGAAGTGGCAACACAAGTGGGTAAGGTGATCAAGAAGGCATATGAAACACTTGCTTTCATTGGTTGAGGCACAGAGTATAAACATTGATATGTCTTGCTTCAGCTGTGCAGAACTTTGGTTTGGCCACCTTTGGAATATTGTGTATAGTTCTGGTCACCACACTATCAAATGGATAAGGAGATTTTGGAGAGGGTACAGAAATGATATACCAGGATGTTGTCTGATTTGAAGGTATTAAGTATGAAAATTATAGATCATAGAATCCCTACAGTGTGGAAACAGGCCAGTTGGCCCAACAACTCCACACCAACTCTCTGAAAAGTATCCCACCCAGACCCACTCCATTTTCCTTCTCTAATGCACCTAACCTACACATCCCAGAACACTATGGGCAACTTAGCATGGCCAATTCACCCTAACCTGCATATCTTTGGACTGTGGGAGGAAACCAGAGGAAACACACACAGACACAGAGAGAATGTGCAAACTCCACATAGACAGACATCCAAGGCTGGAATCAAACCCAGGTCCTTGGCACTGTGAGGCAGCAGTGCCAACCACTGAGCCACTGTGTTTTTGAGCTGCATATCTATGAAATTGTGCTTAAATTTGTTTCATTTTCAGCTCATAACAATTATACACAGTAAAACATTTTAATTAAAATAAAAAGGTGCTGAACTAACAAAAAAGCATTAGACTGGCATTGGCATTTGATAGATGGTCTTACGGTACTCACCAACAGTAGCACCAAGTGGCATACAATAATGTTCAGAGACTGGGGGACTACGCTAGAGGCTTGTTTTTCACACGCTTCCCATTTGTTAGCAAAACAAAGTTAATGCCCAGGGCACCTCGCTAAGACCAAAAAAATCATTTAAAAAATAGGAATAGCTGCTTCCTATCCATCCTATCCATTTCCCATATAACCTTATACACCTGAATCAGATCCTTCCTCAGCCTCCTCTGTTCCAAAGAAAACAGTCTGAGCCTATCCAGCCTCCTTTCAAAGCTGAAATGCAGGCTGCATCCTGATGATTCTCCTCTGCACCCCTTCCTGCACCCCAATCATGCCCTTCCTACCATGCAGTGACCAAAAGTGCTCATGCTCCTGCAGCTATGACCTGAACAAAATTCTGTTCAACTCCAACATGGCCTCCCTGCTCTTATAACCTATGCCACAACTGAGATGGACAAATGATTCCATATTCTTTCTTAACTACCCTTCTAACCTTCTCTGCCCCCTTCAGGGATCTGTGTAGAAGCACCCCAAGATCTCTCTGTTCCTGGTGTCTCATTGAGTACTCCCTTGTATTGTTCCTTCTTCCAAAGAATAACCACTGCCCATTTATCAGGGTTACATTCCATCTGCTATTGATCTTAACATCTTCCTCCTCACTGTCAATCACCTGGCTAACCTTTGTGTCACCCACAAACTTACTTAACAAGCCTCCCAACTCCCATCAACATCATTTATGAATATCCCAAACAGTAAATGACCCAGCACTGATGGTGCACTGAACTGCCACTGATCCAAGACACTGTTCCCCTCCCCACATCCAAGACCCAGTCACATTAATACCCAGTCTGGAGATGTCCCAAATCACATTTCCCATTAACCCACCCACACACGCAGATATTTAAGGTCAGTGTTGATAGTGTGTTTTACCCGATGACATAATTTTGTCAACAGATTTTATTTCCAAATCACAAATTATTGCTCTGCTATTTCCATCATAGAAGCAGATTTCACAGTGTGCAGTTCTGGTCACTACACTGCAGGAGGGATGTGATAGCACTGGAGAGGGTACAGAGGTGGTTCACCAGGATGGAGAAATTGAGCTACAAGGAGAGACAAGATAGGCTTGGACTGTTTTCACTAGTGCAGTGAAGACTGAGAGGTGGACATGACTGACGTGTATAAGATTATGAGGGGTATGAACAGGCTGAATAGAGAGCCGCTGTTTCTCTTGGTTGAGGGGTCAATTGCAAGGGAACATAGTTTTAGGGTAAGGGGCAGAAGATTCAGAGGGGATTTGAGTAAATCCTTTTCACACAACGAGTGGTAGGAATCTTAAGTGCACTGTCTGGGGAGCTAGTGGAAGTTGGAAACCTTACAACCTTTAATAAATATTTGGATGAGCACTTCAAATGTCATAACATTCAAGGATATTGAACAAGAGCAGGAAATTGGGATGAGCAGTGGTAGTAGCAGACTCGATGGGCCGAAGGGCCTTTGCTGCACTGTGTGAATCTATAATTTGATGACTGGTGAAATCTCAGCTGACTGACACCATCACTGAAAGTGAAAGTTAGCCCCTCCGATTTTTCAAAGAGTAACAAAGCCCAAATACTCCGCAAAAAAATCGATGCTTTTGAAGTTAAAAATCACACAACACCAGATTATATTCCAACAGGTTTATTTGGAAGCACTAGCTTTTGGAGCGCTGCTCCTTCATCAGATGGTTGTCCAAATCATGTTTTTTTAAGGTATTAAATCTATTATCATACCAATGATACAATATCATTATAAGCAAAGGTGATGGGGGGGGGTCATTCATTTCATTGTAAATTGGTAACTGCTGCCTTTCCTACATTGTAACAGCGAGTGTACTTCATAAATTAACTTAATTGCCTGTAAAATGCTGAAGGGTATCCTGTGATCGATAATGACACAGAATGAGTGCAAGGCTTTCTGCCTTTTCTCAGACGTTTTAGAAAGACATACGTTTCTATTTGAAGAAACAGACTCTGGATGAGGCAAAACTAGCATGAAGCAGCAAAGGTCCACATAAATAAATACGTAAACAATGGGAAATGTACTTTCCTGACCGTTGAATCTGGAGTGAATGGGACTGGACTATGTTTCGACCACATGCAGAGGACATGATTGCAAAACATTTCTGTGACAAGCTACAACAGATACAGAAACATTATATATGGTCCATTTTTGTGTTTTGGTTGTGGAGGCAATATATGTGAACAATTGTTTGTTCGTTTACAATGCTGACAATTCAACAGTTAACAGTATTTGTTTCTAATGGTTAAAGTTAGGCCGTGCTACCTAATGTATAAAGGAGCAAATATCTTCTGATTTAGAGATTGCATTTGTAAATTCCAGATCTTTATTTCTGCATCTCAACAGAAATTTCTGGCCTATTATTCCTTTCATGTCAAATAAATCAGTTGAATGCAACTTAAAATTCTGACAAACAAAGTCATAGGGGTTAAATTATAACTGCAGTTTGACTGGAATAGGCAATCATGGAATCCCTACAGTGTGGAAGTAGGCCATTCGGCCCGTTGAGTCCACACCAACCCTCCAGCGGGCACCCCATCCAGACTCCACACCCCCCCACCACCCTATCCTTGTAACCCTACATTTCCCATGACTAACCCACCTAGCCTGCAAATCCCTGGACATTATGGGGCAATTTAACATAGCCAACCCACCTAACCTGCACATCTTTGGACTGTGGGAGGAAACGGAGGCACCCGGAGGAAACCCACACAGGCACGGGGAACCGCACAGCCATACACACAAGTCGTTGAAATTTTTAAGATAATTTAAGGAGATAACTGATGACAGGTGTCACAAGCACTGTTTAGCTTCAGACTCCAATCTTTGAAGGTTTGCTACACATTTGCAAAAAAATGTTTTTCAAATTAAATTTTGATAAGTTAAAAGTTGTCAGTCAATTTCATACTTCAGGAGATTCTGATCTTTACTTTTTTTGCTCCTTTCCTCAGAAACAACAACTTTGTTGATTATTCCCTGGGCTCTAAAAGACGTGTGGATTTGGGTGGATTGGTCATGCTAAATTGCCCATATTGTCCAGGGATGTGCAGGTTCATGGGAAATGCAGGGTTATAGGGTAAGGCGGGGTGGGTCTGGGTGTAATGCTCTTCGGAGAGTCGGTGTGGGCTTAATGGGCTGAATAGCCTGCTTCCACACTGTAGGGATTCTCTGATCTTTGTGGATGGATCGGGAGAAAAACAAGTAAATGGCTAATTGAAAAATGCCAATAGTGAATGAAATAAGGTAACAAGTACTGAATTCTGATGGTCGTGCAAGAATAAGGCAATCAGAATTCTATGCATAGTTACAGACAAACTTTAGAATAGAAATAAAATATACAATAAAAGGGATGCAGAGTTATGAGCATTTCAGCATATAAATAACTACATTATATTGGCAAATATGTTACTGGTGAGGTAATGGTGCCATGGTGCTGTCACTGCCATTATAATCAAGAGACCAAAATAATGTCCTTGGACCAAAGTTCAAATCCCAGCAAAGCAGTTTGTGGAATTTGAATTCAATATATTCTGGTATTACATGTCTATTGCTGACTGTGAAATATTGTTAACAGTTATTTAAAACCCCATCTGATTCATGCATTTGCAGGATCATAAAAAACTACATAAAGTTGTGAACGTAGCCTAGTCCATCACGTAAGCCAACCTTCCATCCATTGACTCCATCTACACTTCTCACTGTCGCAAAAAGGCAGCCAACATGATCAAAGACCCCTCCCAACCCGGTTATAATCTCTTCCAACCTCCTCCTTCAGGCAAAACGTTCAAAAGCTTAACACACATACCAACAGGTTCAAGAACTACTTCTCCTTCACTGTTACTGGACTTCTGAATGGTCCTCCCTAATTTCAAATCGAATATTGATCTTGCTTATTGTAATGATGGAGAGGAGCTGGTGTTGGACTGGGTGGAAAAAGTTGAAAATCATGCGACACCAGATTATAGTCCAACAGGTTTATTTGAAAATATAAACTTTCAGAGCACTGCTCATTCATCAGGTACGCATGGGCAGCACTCCAAAAACTTATGTTTTCCAATAAATCTGTTGGACTATAACCTGGTGTCACATGATTTTCAATTTTGCTTTTTGTACACCTTCCTTTGCATTGTAAATTTTTATTTCTCACTCTGTCCTATCACTCTCTGATCTTTGTGTCTTTGTGCATTACGTACTGCAGGCAAAACAAAACTTTTCACTGTACTTAGGTACATGTGACAATAATAAATCAGGTCAGATCCAATCAAATGAAGGATGGAAAACTGTGATTCTAAAACTGCAGTGAAGTGTCTTACTTTTCAATGCCCTCTGTAATGACTTAAGCACTCAGTTGTATCAATCACTAACATGTCACAAAAAATGAATGAAATTAAGTGGACCACCTGATGTAATCCAGGCAGTGGAAATGGCAGTGGCAAACACAGCCCTGTTAACCCTACAACGTCTTCTTTGTTTGACAGCTAGTGCCAGAGTTGAGTGGGCTGTCTCACAGACTGGTCCAGCTCATGGAATTACACAATATTCCAGCCACCACCATCACCATTCCTGGTTATACTCCATCCCTTCACCAAGTAGAGGTGGCTGCACAGTGGTATACAGTCAGAAATGGAGATGCTTACCAATAACTGCACAATATTCAGCAGTGTTTGTGACTCATCAGATCCTGAAGCATTCCATGTCCAAACGCTGCAAACCCTGGACAATATCCTGCCTTGGGCTGACAAATCTTAAGTAACATTCATGCCAGACAAATTCCAAACAATGACCATCTCAAATGTTTGAATCTAACCGCTTCTCTTTGACATCCAATGGCATTGCCATCACTGAATCCCTCACTATCAACTTCCTGGGGGTGACCATTGACCAGTAACTTAACTGGACTAGCCATACATATACCGTGGGCTACAAGAGCAGATCAGAGGCTAGGAATCCTGCAGCGAGTAACTCACCTCCTGACTCCCCAAAGCCTGTCCAGCATCTACAAGGAATAAGTCAGGAGTATGATGGACTACTCCCCACTTGCCTGATTGAGTGCAACCTCAACAACACTCAAGTAGCTTGTTCTGAAGAACTCAAAACATTAACTCTGCTTTGTCTCCACAAGGCTGCCAGAACTGCTGAAGTTCTCCAGAAATATCTGTTTTTATTTGTTTCAGATGTCCAGCATCCACAGTTTTTTGTTTCACTTTTAACTTGCTCTATGTTGTTTTCCGTGGCCCCATTCAACACAAACAGCCTGCTTGATTGGCACCGTATCCACAAGCATTCATTCCCACCATCAGTCAGCAGCATCAGAACATATGCATCTATGCGCTGAACTGAAGAAATTCAATAATACTTCTGAGACAGCACCTTCCAAACCTATGACTGATACCATCTAGTAGGATGAGGGCAACAGATACATGGGAACACCATCTCCATGTTGCTCTCCAAGTGACTCACCATCCTGACTTGGATGCATACCGCCATTCCTGCATGTGTCACTGGGTCAAAATCCTGGAACTCCTTCCCTAATGGAATGGTGACCAAAGAGAGTGCAGTGGCTCAAGAAGATAGCTCACCATAGATTCACAGACTCACAGAGATGTACAGCACAGAAACAGACCGTTCGGTCCAACTTGTCCATGTCGAGCAGATATCCTAAATTAATCTAGTCGCATTTGCCAGCACTTCATCACCTTATTTGGGGCAATTAGGGATGGGTAATAAATGCTAGCTCAGCCAGTGATTCCCATGTCCCATGTATGAATAAAAAGAAAAGAAAAATGTCCAGAAGCCTTGGACCTGGACTTGGGCATTGACAGATAGTCTCTCCATTATGGTAAAAATGGCCAGAAATTCTGAGTCCTATTGCTGAACACAGCACATCCATTTTCCTGGTGTCAGGACAGTGTTGGTACTTACATAAAACACAATGGGAGTTGACCATTTATGCCATCGAAGCTGTCAGGGTTTTGTTTCCCAGGCATGTGAAACCAGAAATATGCAAATTAGACCTGGTCAGAGGCGGCACATTTTGTGGAACAGCTGGTGTATTCCTCTGGAGAGGTAAGGCACCCATCTGGTTATCACTGTAGGACACAGCTGGATGAGATCAAATGGCAGCATGAGACAGGAAACATGAATTTTGGAATTCTTAAAACGAAACTTGAATGTGCATAAATTCATTTGAACTGTCAACAAAAATGCTGTCAGGGCTACCAAGAGGACCTGCCTGATGGACCCATCACAAGTGTTAAGAGAAGCTGTCAAAAGCAACTATAAGAGAGCATTTAAAAGCTATATTTTTTAAATCTTTGCAAAAATATCTACTGTGTTCATTGCTTCCTGTTTCTCTCTGTGATGGTTTCCATTACTGAATTAGTAGCACATGATTGATTTCAGCACAATCCATTATCACAGTCGGTTGCCTACCATTTCAGAGCTTGATTGAACAGATACAATGTCGATAGACTCTGAAGTGGGTCTATGATTCCCAGCTTTAGTTGCTATGAGACATTCTGCAATTGAATGAAATATTTTGCATGATAAATCTCTATTAATGTTGGTATGAAGGGTAAGAAGGGCCATGGGACGGAGGAGGTGGAATGATGTGGCATGGGCTGGCATGGATGAATCATGTGGGTGAGAGGTGAGTGGCGGAGGGATGTTTTCAGTTATATTCTACCTTAAAAAAATTTGGACGCAGTACCACATTTCTGAGGTATGCCTTTCACCCAGTCTGCCTCCTCTCATAGCACCCACCTCATTATATCTGGGACTGCTCAATCTGACTTCTAATCACTCACCTATCCCTGTCCGGTGTGGACAACAATTTTCAAATGTTAGGCTTGCAAAGCTAGAATACAAGTGCCTCCCAGCTCCAGGACAGAAAACCAGCCCCCAGGTGGGGAGGAAGCAGAGAAATTATTTCCTCTGCTGATGGCATCCATAACAAGGCTGGAAGACCCCAAATTGCCATGATGTTGGTCAATGACAATTCTTCAACAGAGCTCAGTGCAAACATGGGAACTCTTCTCACAGATGTTGACATGGCTGGAGCAATCAACACTGGGAAGGCTTGGCCAGAGCTGTGAGCCTCTAATCAACAAATAGAGAGAGGAGACAGGAGAAATTATTGCACGCACCATTCCTTCACTTACCCTCAAATGATGGATCATAGAATGTCGCACAGCTCATTGAATCTCATGATTGCTTCAAAATTTACCAACTGAGATTGACGGATTTTAATTTAAGGAGGTACTAAAGGTCATGGAACCAAGGGAGGTCAATGGAATCAGGAGATATCCAACCACAATTGAATGGAGTTATACATGACAGACATTAAGGGCTATATGGCCAACTCCAGCTCCTATGTTCCTTCCTATACTTTCTTTCCCCTTTTATTCTTGGGAGGTAAGGTGACATTATATCTCCATTGCTATATGTTAATGCATCATCTTCCATTGAACAGCACAGTGTCTCAGTGGTTAGCACTACTGCCTCACAGCACCAGGTGCCTGGGTTTGAGCCCAGCCTCGGGCGACTGTCTGTGTGGAGTTTGCGCATTCTCCCTGTGACTATGTGGATTTGCTCTGATTTCCTCCCAAAGTCCACAGATGTACAGGTGAGGTGGGTTGGTCATGCGAAGTTGCCCCATAGTGTCAAGGGATGTGTAGGCTAGGTGGGGCAACTATTGGAGATGCAAGATATGGTAGGGAATGGGTGGGAGTACTTTTTGAAGGGTCAGTGCACAATTGATGGACTGAATGGTCTCCTTCCACTCTTTAGGGGATCCACAGAACAGCATCTGGAGGGTCAATATAAGTATGTCCACTGGGATGTCACCATCAGATATCTCCTCCTTCAAAATGAAGAATTAATACTGCCATATTGCAAGATGGTTTGACATTAGGAAGACAGCACAGCGAGTTTGCCATGGCATGTGTGAATTGGAGGTCCGATATGCCTTGCCTGTCTGCCATAGAGGCATAGAGTCATAGAGATGTACAGCATGCAAACAGACCCTTCAGTCCAACTCGTCCATGCCCAATCAAAATGCTGCAATTGCACTAGCCTCCACCACTTCCTCTGGCAGCTTATTCCATACACGTACCACCCTCTGTGTGAAAACATTGCCCCTGAGGTTCCTTCCACCACTTCCTCTGGCAGCTCATTCCATACACGTACCACCGTCTGTGTGAAAACATTGCCCCTGAGGTTCCTTTTGTACCTTTCCCTTCTCACTTTAAACCTATGGTGGAGTTCTGGACTCCACCACCCCACTTTATCTATTTACCCTATCCATGCCCCTCATGATTTCATCAACCTCTATAAGGTCACCCCTCAGCCTCCGATGCTCCAGGGAAAACAGCCCCAGCCTATTCCACCTCTCCCTATAGCTCAAATCCTCCAGCCCTGGTAACATCCTTGTAAATCTTTTCTTAACCCTTACCAACCTTGTATATTTTTTAACGTTTCCACATTCAACTCCTAGAATAGGTTTTTCGCACTTTTTTGTGAAAGCAAGTTTATTGAACCTGGTCAGTAAACCAGGTGGCTGAATATGTATTCCAGTCACCACAGGAAAAACAATAAAGTTATTCAGACAGAAAATGGCTTTGGATTTTTGTGTTTTCTATTCAATTAGTAGATTTATTTACTTATTAGGCAGTCACTTGGGTGTAGCCAAATGGAACTAAATAAGTAATCAGCGCAGGGAAGGCTTGGCCAGATAATAGACTGCAAACTGCTAATCAACAAATAGAGAGAGGAGACAGGATAAATTATTGCATGCGCCATTTGTTCACTTTCTCTCAAATGATGGATCGCTGTGATTTTGCACAGCCCATTGAACTTCATGATTGCTTCAAAAGGCCTTTAAGGGCTGGAGGAACCACACTCCATCCATCCTTTTCAGTATCGCCACCAAATCCAATAAAGCAGCAGAGAAATTGGTTACAACGTGAGAGGGAAATGCGACTTTACATCTTGCTCTGTACTGTGCAGTGAAATAAGACACTGAAGAAAACAACATTAAATTACCATGCATGCATCACTTAATCTCTGGGTTTTCAGCAATTGATTGATGCTGCACCAAAGTAAATGACACTCCGAATTGATTTTTAAAATCAACTTTGAAAATAGCCTCTCAAGTGAATCATCCTGGATATGAGGTTTAGATTGCAAACTTTGCACAGATTTTAATGACAGCTAAATATCACAAACTATGACTGCCTCAGAGCCAGCCTGCTGTGTTATAACTACAAGTTATATCTTCAGGAAGAGTCACGTAGTTCACTTGCCTGGATAGCTGGCCTGTAATGCAGAGTGATGCCAACAGTCTGGGTTCAATTCACACACTGGCTGAGATTACTGTGAAGGTGCTGCCTTTTCATCATTGACCCTGAGGTCACCTTCCCTAAGAATCTGGTGTGTTCTGGTAAGGTACCCTCTCATTTTCCTATTTTTCAAAACAGAAAAGTTCCAACCCACTCCACCTCTCCTCATAAGATAGTCCCTCCATACCGGGTAGCAGCCAAATGAATTTTCTCTTGGCTACCTTCAATGCCAGAGTATTTTTCCTTAGTAAGGACCCCAAAACTGTTCACAGTATTCCAGCTTTGGTCTGACTAGTGCTTTGTATAATTTGAGCAAAGCCTCCTGGCATTTACAATCCATTCCTTTTGAAATAAAAACCAGTATTCCATTTGTCTTCCCAATTAGCCGCTGAACTTGGATGCTAGCACCAGGACTCTCAAATCCCTCTGCAGTGTTGCTTTCGGTCACCTTTCTCCATTTAAATAGTATTTGGCTTCTCTCTTCTTCTGCTTTCTCCTCTAGAACTCCATCCAGGATACCAGTCTCCAACATCTCGATGTACTATCTATGGTCAGTCACCACCTGTAACCCTCTCCACCATTCTGCCAACAGAGGACTTGCTTGGAGGAAATCTCTGGCCCACTTACAGTATGGTTCCACGGGTTAATGTTGCCTTTTGCATGCATTGCAATTTTCCTGGTCATGCAGATACCACGCACAGGAAGAGGGACCAAGCCCCTGATTTGGAGCAGCTTGCACCTTCAGTCTCCTCACGTGTTTTCCTCATATTCATTCACTTTGCAAAGACAGTGCTGCCCATAACGTCTCTGCCTCCCTTCCGTTGCCCTCCCTTTTGGTATCTTGCCCCTTCCGTTTGACCCGAAAAGTTCACTGTGGTCCAAACTTCACTTATTGTTTCGGGCAGACCCCAAGCCAGGTTCTCAGTCAAGGGGAGCGCTCCTTTTGGTCTCATTTAATCTATTTTTCTAATCAACCCATTGAGAGAGATTATTACACAGCACCGGAGTAGATAGGACATGAGCCTGTCCTCCCGGTGCAGGGGCAAGATCATTACCAATGCGCCACAAGAGCTGATGACAGCAGCAGGAGAAATGTAGGTATTCCCCCGCTATCCAAAAGTAGATTGTTCCTATGAAACCTTTCGTAAGCTGAAATGACATAAAACGAAGAAGCATTTAATTTATATGGGAAACATTTCGCCCTTTCTCGTAAAAGCTAAAGATCTCTTCGGATTTCTTTCAGTCAGCGAAAACAGGGACTAACGTAGGTGTTCTGTAAAAGCAAAGTGGTGTGAAGTGAACTTTCAAAAAACAGGAGGTACCTGTATCACCTTCTGCATGTCAGAGCACCGCAGTGCAACAAGCCACACAGGGCTTCTTCAACGCAGTGAATGTGAAACACAAACAGAAATTACAGGGGACATTCAGCAGGTTTGGCAACGACTGTGGAGACAGAGCAGAGTTAGCAGTTTGGGGACAGCGGCCCTTTCTCATGAACTCAGTAGGTGTGAACTGGTTGCTCATTGACTGTAAACCTTGAAAATTAAGCAGTGCCTGTTTGTTCCCAGGGGCGAATGCAGCTTTTGTTAGCTTGTTTTTGTCAATGCTGGATAAAAGTGAATGTATTGAACCAGTTGAAAATGTTACTGTCTGGGATGGTCCCGTGTTGAACAGAGAAGATGTTGGGTTCCATTGGGAAAGAGTCGCACTCCCTTTGACAGGGTTCCAAGATGTGATGAAGCTAAGGATGGGTGAGCTGTGTAACTTGGTTCTTAAATAACATTAGATTCACGAAGGTTCACTTGTTTTCGGAATGTAAGTCATGCCACCCGTGTGCCCTGAGAAGTATTTGAGATTGGTTGCTCCCTTGCTCATTGCCCTGTGAAAGTCAACTTCAGATTTGAAAGTCACATGACACTGGGTCATAGTTCAGTAGGTTTATTTGAAAATACAAGCTTTCGGAGTGCGGCTCCTTCAGGTAGCTAGTGGGGCAGACTGGTAGCATTACATGGAATGCACAGCTGAGCTTTCAGGATGACACAGCATCAGGGTTCTCAGGTTCCACAATAATGAGAGGGAGGATACATTGAGCACTGCTCCCCCTGGGTGTGGCCATGGCTAATCAGGCGAGTTGCAGAGAGTAACATTAGAAACCTGCCGCAAACCGGACAAAGTTAACACCAAGGCGAAAGTGAGTACTGCAGATGCTGGAGATTAGAGTCAAGATTAGAGTGGTGCTGGAAAAGCACAGCAGGTCAGGCAGCATTCGAGGAGCAGGAACGTCGACATTTCGGGCAAAGCCCTTCCTGATGCTGCCTGACCTGCTGTGCTTTTCCAGCACTACTCTAATCTCGACCCCAACATTAACACCAAACCAATCTCTGTCAAAAAGTCAGCCCTTTGTTCCTTAAACAAAAGCATTCAAGCATCCTTGGCTCCTGGTGATTTTCTGGACGTGTGAAAACAGCAGAAGATTTCAACAAGAACATAGAACTCTGCAGACCGTTGACTCCTGGGTGTCAAAAGGTTTTTTGCTCATTGCTGAAAATGCACAGAAAATGTCGTCAGTGCTATGATTGAGTGAGGAGGGTGTGAGTGGCTCTCCTCTTGTTGCCCTTTTGACTGCAAGTGGAATGTTTAAAGGGACAGGCTTACCAATTCAGTGAGTGCTCAACCACTTACATGCTGTGATTGTAAAAGCCAAATATCCAGGTTTCCATGTAAATTTTCTTTCAGAACAGGAAGAATCGAATTTGTTGTTCTTAATACCAAGTCTAAATAAAACTAATTAAAGTATTGCAGCTCACCTTCACACGTTGCTGAGTCCCAAAGTGCCACAATGGATTGCGGTATTTTTAACAAGTCCAATAAAAATCAGCGGTATATGGACCTTTCACATTAATGACTTTTGAATGAATTTATGCTAACTTTGATGGTCCCTCTGGATTCAGTATGAAGCTGACTTAAAGATGTTGACAGACAATTTGCATCTCTCCCTCTGGAGCCAGCAGCAGCCATGTTGATGCTTAAAATGCTATAATAAGTAGAAGGTCAAAAAAATGGTGCAGTTTTCACACTCACTCAGGGTCCTACAGCATGTCTTGTGTGGCCTAGGGGGAAAGCAGTTTCCCTCAAACATCAATGAGAGTTAGTTGATTTATCACGAGATCTCTTCTCACAAGCTGATATGGTCTTAGCAAGTTGATTCCCAGTCTGTTCCTCAGGCATGAGGAGATTAAATCTGAATGAGTCACTTTTTCAAACTGGTTCCACCTCCTGGCTGTTCTGCAGCTGGTTGAACTCAGATCTGGATGTTTGTGAATGGGTCAGGAGATGTGTTCATTCATGTTCCTCTGAGGTGAGAGGTTCATCTGGACAGGCTGACGTCATTGTTAATGGCTTTGGAATTTGTAAGATACAGTCATGGAAATGTTCAGCCATCTTAGAAATTGCTCTGTCAAGTCACTGAAAAGCTGCTTTTCAGTCTCTCCAGTGGTTCATGGTGGCTCAGTGGTTAGCACCAGGGGCCCAGGTTCAATTCCAGCCTCAGGTGACTGTCTGTGTGGGTTTCCTCTGGGTGCTCTGGTTTACTCCCTCAGTCCAAAGATTTGCAGGTTGGGCGAATTGGCCAAGGTAAATTGCCCATAGTGTTCAGGGATGCATTAGTCAGGGGTAAATATAGAGAATAGTAGGGGAATGGTCTGGATGAGTTACTTCTTGGAGGTTCCATGTGGATTTGTTGGAATCGAATCTGGATCTCTGGTGCTGTGAGGTAGTGGTGCTAGCCACTGTGACCTGGGAGAACTGGGACCAGCAGGGTCCATAAGATATCCCCTCAATATGTGGTCCCCATCTAAATCAGATCCAGGGTGTAATGCAGTACTGTACAGACAGAGGACACTGCTTTGTCCCTGGATGCTTCACTCTGGAAAACTGGATAATGCAACAAAGCGATGTGAAGGAGAATAAGGATTCATGAGAGACGCAGTATCGTGCTGAAAATGTGTTGCTGGAAAAGCGCAGCAGGTCAGGCAGCATCCAAGGAGCAGGAGAATCGACGTATCAGGCATGAGCCCTTCTTCAGAAATCTGCAGGATTTATTCCTGAAGAAGGGCTTATGCCCAAAACGTCGATTCTCCTGCTCCTTGGATGCTTCCTGACCTGCTGCGCTTTTCCAGCAACACATTTTCAGCTCTGATCTCCAGCATCTGCAGTCCTCACTTTCTCCTCGATGCAGTATAGTGCCAAGATTTCTGGATATTGTCTGCAGTGCTAGTTGCCCTCTTATAAGAAGGATGTTATTAAGCTGGAGAAAAGATTTACCAGAAACCTTGCTGAGAATGGAAGGTTTGAGATATAAAAATTGACTGGAAAGTCTAGGACATTTTTCACTGGGGTGTAAAAGGTTGAGGGCAGATCTTATTGAGGTTTCTAAAGTCATGAGGGCATAGATAACATGCATGGCAAGGGCAGAGGAGTTCAAAGTAAGGGGGCATATTTATAAGGTGAGAGGGTAGGGGAATAGATCTGGGAGGGTTACTCTTTAGAGATTCAATGTTATCTTGTTGGGCCAAATGGCCTGTTTCCACACTGCAGGGACTCTATGATGATGAGAATGCCTGTCTGCCAATAAGCCTTGTTGCCCAGGAAACAGGAGCTCTGAGCATGCCCTGTTGAAAGTCATGTTTTCCACTGGGAGGAGCTGACAGACTGACAGAATTGCTGATTCAGAGACCACAGGCAAAAGGAGAGAGAGAGAGAGAGAGGCTTCTGGAAAAAGGAGAAGGAAGCAGTGGCCTTTACTCTGTTTGTCACCAGAGAGGGTGCTGACAGGAGTTTATTTGGTGATTAAAGAGTTGGAGTGTGTAGAGATTTAAGGACATTGAACACTTCATCCATCATGTGTTCAGGAGAAAGGTCACAGAAATGGACCTTGCTGCTAGAAGTCATTTTGCAGACTTTCAGAAAACCGATGGAAACAAGTTTTGACGGACACTGGGCACTATGAGTCAGTGAAATGTGGGAAATCAAGTCTGTTTGAGGCTGAGGGTATTTTTGGATAAGTTCCTACAATTTTGCAGAGATTGTGGCGTGATGCATAAATGTGGCATAGGGTGTTTAGTCATATTACAAGTTGAAGGGATATATCTTTTCAGTAGTTTATTGGGTTGGTTGTCTGCCAGTCGATTATGTTTTTAATGTGTTTATTACAGTAAAAATCTTACAACGTTAAATATTTTGTCATCCTTTGAGATGATTATTAGGAATTCACATCTCTTTTTATAGGATTGTGACAATAATATACCCAAGTTAATTTGGAATCTGTTTTGCATCCAGATATTTCATTTTCTTCCCCTGAGATTTTCATTGTGTGCTAATGAAAGTCAAATGCAGCATGGAACTCTCAGCTATTTCAGGGATGTCATATCGACCATCTCCATGTCAGCTGTGACAAGCACATATACACAGTGAAACACATCCTGCTCATTTCTCTTCCATCTGATAACAATCTCGACAGGATCAGCTTTGAAACAGCATCAGGCAAATCAATGCTGAGGGTCCTACTCTTAATCTGGAGGGGTTCCCCAGTAGAGGTTCTCAGCTTGGCTGCGGTCTAACACAAACTTGACGGTTGGAGTCCACAGTGAATTTTGGCAAAGACTGGTTCCACAATCACTGATACAACCGCGTTGGTATTATCCTCCATTAGAATTGGTTGACCATTCAACCATATATATATATTGATTGGTTCTAATTTGGGATGTTGCTAAGCAACTTAACTGTTCCAAACCTTGCCAGGGTATGCACTCTCCTGGATACTGGCCGATGAGTTCTCTTACTCAATTCAGACCTAGTGAGATTCTTTTGCTGTCTTGAGACTACATACTGGCAGCAACAACAATGCCCTACCCACCCTGATTCTTGAGAAAATGTTAACCATTTGGCCAAGACATGGCTTTGTTTTGAGGTTTTGCTGTGGGCTGACCTAGAGTCCCTCTGATCAGGATATGTCCTGAGCGTGGCTATGCAATTGCCATCACTCAAGTGGTGTTCCCCAAGCTTGGTAAGAGTGTCCATTTCCACTGGAATACACTGCAACTCATAAGCTCCAATTGCCACATTTTCCAATGATAAAGCCAGTTGCAATGCCCATTTGAAGTCCAGTTGGGCTTCAGCTACTCAGTACTGTTGCATGGTTATGTCATTAATCCCACTCTTGTCACCACTGAAATAACTCCACAAAGGCTGGTATCGTGTCACCAAGTCACCCTTTATTTACACGTGCACAGTACATGCCACTGACCCAGCTAGCTCAGAGCTGACTCCTAGAGTAAACAGAACCTCTGATCCTCCTGTTTATATCTGTCAGTCAGGTCTCTCTCCCGTTGGACCAGGTGGGTATTTCTGCTAGATTAGAGCCAAGAGCACATCCCTGCCACCTCCATGCAGATGGCTCAGGGAGAGAAAGTTCGAGCCTTGTCGGCTCCTGGTAAGCCCCAGGGAAGAGAGAGACTTTGTGGTGTTGCCTGTTAATAATGTTGACACAGGACAGTGGACAGTTTTCAGGAGACACTCTAGAAAGTGGAAGAGAAGGTTGGAAGAGTACACCAATGCCATCTGTATCATGCCGACACTGGTATGCTTGCATCTGGCTATCTCCATTAATGCGTATTGATGGTAGCACCACACTCAATATGGGCACACAGACTTGCACTCCATCATAGAGTCAAAGTGATATGCAGCACAGAAATAGACCCTTCAGTCTGACTAGTCCATGCCAACCAGATATTCTAATTTAATCTAGTCCCATTTGCCAGCACTTGGCCCATATCCCTCTGAACCCTTCCTATTCATGTATCCATTCAGATGCCTTTAAATGTTGTAATTGTACCAGCCTCCACCACTTCCTCTGTCAGCTCATTCCATACACGCACCACCCTCTGTGAAAAAGTTGTGAAGAGTACACCAATGCCATCTGTATCATGCCCTCTAGTTTACTCACTGTAGCAGTTCATACTCTGCTCCAGCAACAGGACAACAGAGGTAGGGTGACCTCAACAAAGTCGCCCCTTCCTCACAAGGAGACAGGACGTTATCCATCGGAGGAGGAGTCACATATAAGTGGCCACTACCCTCACAGCACGACTCCTATCATCGACACTGCAGAGACTCCCAGAAGAGGCCCCTCCCTCCTCCTCATTTCCATTCAGCCTGCGGTCCCAACTCTGTGGGAGTCCAAGCTGGGGAGGGTGAGCTGCATTTCGCCAGCATCTCTGTGCACTCCTGACACAAACAATCCCAGGATCACCCAGCCAAAGTGTGGAAGGCCAATGGGTTCCACTCTCGGGCATGTTCTCTCACCTCAACCCCCAGGACTCAACGTAGTGGGAGGAACTGCATACTACGTTGAGGGTATGTAGGTAGAAGGGTGAAAGTTCATTGTAAGTAAATCACCACATTTGTAATATGTTCACTTTCCATCCTCAGCTGTGGCTATGATTTCAGCTGCAATTACAAAGCTGAATCTAAAGAACGCCCTCCCCATCCTTAATGCCAAATGATGCCTTAACAATGCTTGAATGATAACGTCCGTACTTAGGTAACATCTTGTTACGATTGAATGAGGAAGCATCAGATGTTGTGAAGGCTTTCCTCAGTTTGTGTCCTTGACTTTTATTAAAGAACAGGAAAAGCGTCAAAAGGTCAAAGTGTTAAGCTGTTTTGAGGAAGGGCCAGTGGACTTGAAATGTTAACTCTGCTTGCTTTCCACAGATGCTGCCAGACCTGCTGAGATTCTCCAGCTATTTCTGTTTCAGTTTCAGATTTCCAGCACTTGCAGTTCTTTGGTTTATTATATAAGATTAATCTGCAATTGGGACTAAAAAGGAGAGATCCAAGTCCCTGTGGCATTTACAGTCATTAAGAGACAATTTTAGGCCACTCAGTTCAGTTGAAACGCATTGCTAGAGAAATCCTACTTGTGGCTTTGGCTGACCCTTGCTTTGTGATTCATTCACAGGATGAGGGTACCACTGGCTAATCCAGCGTTTATTGCCCATCCCTAATTATCAAGAGGGCAACCACATTGCTGTGGGTCTGGAGTCACATATAGGCCTGACCAGGTGAGGATGGCAGTTTCCTTCCCTAAGGGACATTAGTGATCCAGATGGGTTTTTCCCAACAATCGGCAATGCTTTCATGGTCATCATTAGACTCTGAATTCAAGATTTTACAGCGCCAGAGACCCGGGTTCAATTCCCGCCTCAGGTGACTGACTGTGTGGAGTTTGCACATTCTCCCAGTGTCTGCGTGGGTTTCCTCCGGGTGCTCCGGTTTCCTCCCACAGTCCAAAGATGTGCAGGTCAGGTGAATTGTCCGTAGTGTTAGGTAAGGGGTAAATGTAGGGGTATAGGTGGGTTGCGCTTCGGCAGGTCGGTGTGGACTTGTTGGGCCGAAGGGCCTGTTTCCACACTGTAATCTAATCTAATCTAAAATCTAAAATTTTCAGTCAAGCTTAAATCAAGTGTCATCACCTACCACGACTGGATTCAAACCCGTGTCCCCAGAACATTAGCTAGTGTCTCTGGATTAACAGTCTAGAGACAATTCCATGAGGCATCACCTCCCCATCTGGGCTGCAGCATGTTGATGGTGCTTTTCCTTCTGAAAAATGCCCTCATTTTCCAATTTAGAGTCATAGAGTCAGAGTCATAGAGCATGGAAACAGAGCCTTTGGTCCAACCAGTCCATGCCAACCATGTTCCCAAATTAGACTAGTCCCACCTACCTGCACTTGACCCATATCCCTCCAAACCCTTCCTATTCAAATGTCTTTTAAACATTATAATTGTACCCCCATCCACCACTTCCTCAGGAAGTTCATTCTACACACTCGCCACCCTCTGTGGCCTTTCATGTTATCTATGCCCCTCATGACTGTATAAACCTCAACAAGGTCTCCCTCAACCTCCCGTGTCCCAGTGAGAAAAGTCCCAGTGTTTCCAGTCAATTGTTATATCTCAAACCCAATAATCCTGGCAATATTCCCGGTAAATCTTTTCCCCAGCTTACTAATATCCTTCCTATATCAGGGCGACCAGAACTGCAAGCAATACTCCAGAAGCCTTGACACAATACAGCATCTCTCATGAATCCTTATTCTCCTTCACATAGCTTTGTTGCATTATCCAGAGTGAAAGATCCAGGGATAAAGCAGCGCCTTCTGTCTGTACAGTACTGCCCTACACCCTGGATCTGACTTACATGGGAACCACATATTGAGGGGATATCTTATGGCCCCTGTTGGTCCAAGTGGAAGAAAATGTTGCACTGCAGAACTACATGCCACCATGACATGGAGTAACAAAAGAACATTGACAAATAAACACTATTTTATCTGAGCGTGTCACACATCAACAGCAAAGACACAATGATGTTTCCAAAAGCATTCAGACATTGTCCTGCTTTCATTTATGTATAATGTGTATAATGTACGTAACTGTGGTGACCGTTTTAAATAATTCAAAATCTCCATCTTTGGGTCACTCAAACAAGGTGTTGCTTAAAGTGTTGCCACATTTTTAGGTTTGCCGGTTGTGTAACGTTTCATTTGTTATGCAGTCTTCAACTTCTGCAGAATGAATCAGAGCTGACAAAATCCTCTTGAGTTTCTCTGTCGCCCGATGAGAGGAGTCAAAGTGGAGAATTTCTTGGATTAGCGCTTTGGATACAAAATAGGATGATCATCCAGCACTGCAACAAGTCTGCTGTCCAAGTGATTGAAAGTTCTTGAGTGTTTCAAGACTCAAACTGAGTAGCTGTACCCCATAGCACCCCTGTCAATGTTTGGGCGTCATGCAAGAGTGGAAAGGGCCTACTTTCCGTGGCAGTGTCCTATGCATCCAGGAGTGTTTGAAATGCATCCAATGTCATGTTGACTCAAACAATGTTCACATATGGGCTGGACATGTTCCAAATGTGGGCGGCATGGTGGCTCAGTGGTTAGCATCGCTGCCTCACAGCACCAAGGTCCCAGGCTCAATTCTAGCCTTGGGTGTCTGTCTGTGTGGAGTTTGCACATTCTCCACGTGTCTCCTGTGGGTTTCCTCCAGGTGCTCCGGTTTCCTTCCACAGTCCAAAGATGTGCAGGTTTAGGTGAATTGGCCACGCTAAATTGCCCCGTAGTGTTAGGTGCATTAGTCAGAGGGAGACGGGTCTGGGTGGGATACTCTTCGGAGGGTCAGTGTGGACTTGTTGGGCCGAAGGGCCTGTTTCCACACTGTAGGGAATCTAATCTAATCTAAACTTGAGTTTACAGGTGAGTCAGTGAGCTAACAGAAAAAAAAAGTAAATGTTGTCCTCCAAAGTGAGCCAAGGAGAGGCAGAAACCGGCATGCAAGAGGTCTAAAAACTACACAAAGTAAGTTCGATAGGGAATCTAATCTAATCTAATCTAAACTTGAGTTTACAGGTGAGTCAGTGAGCTGAAGACAACCAATGGAGGCTAACAGAAAAAAAAAGTAAATGTTGTCCTCCAAAGTGAGCCAAGGAGAGGCAGAAACCGGCATGCAAGAGGTCTAAAAACTACACAAAGTAAGTTCGAAAAAAATTGGAAGGTAACTTGGAAAATATTAAGGTGAAAAGCAATACGACTGAGATGAGTTATGCAAACATTACTGGGGAATTGTTAAGAGGAGCTAAAAAGACTGATTTGAAAGGAGGCCCAATAAAAATTTAACTAGTTGCACAGTAAATAGATTAATAAAGATTTTTTCAGGAGTGAATTGAGTGGAAATGTATTAAAGTATTGGAACATCACAGATCCATTAAAATAAGTGTTTGTGTTAATCTTCACTAAAGAAGATTGCAGGACTTCAGATGTATAAGCCGAGGCCATAAAACTTCCGCTCTGAAGAGATCCTTTGCAATAAATGAGAGACACGCTAAATTTCATTGCAAAGTATTTTAGACATTAATGCTGTAGTCATGCAGTTATTTATTAGCCAAGTAGGATTGCTGAACAGCGCAGAATTAGGAAAAGTACAGTGTTGGCCTGTTATTACAGTACATACACCCTAATGATTGCTTTAGATATCACCTTAAAGGGAAGTTACTGATCAGGCTGTCCTTTTTGAATTCATTCACATGATGTGGGCGTCAATGGTAAGGCCATCTCTATTGCCCATCTCTAATTACTCTGAAAAGGTGTTGGCGAGACACCTTTTTGAGTAGATTTGAGTGCCTTGTTAGACCCTTTCAGAGGTCAGCTATGATTCAGCCACATTGCATTGTGAATGGTTGGCAGATGAGAAGAGTGAAGTGATTCAGGTTGATTGGAAGAATGCAAAGCGGCACTAGCAAATAAAGAGTCCAATTCTAAAAGGAGTGCACGACCAGCTGAGGATACATTTGCAGAGAAGTTATTGCAAGTTAGTGAGGAGGTGGTTAATCAAATATGCAGCATCTTCGGCTTTATTACTAATGGTGGGAGTGGAAGGGCAAAGATGTTATGTTATGTAGAATACTGCCTTCGCCCAACTGAAGTATTGTGACCAATCTGGGCGCTACATTGAATAAGGATGCAAAGGCATGAGGAGAGTCATAGAGATGTACAGCATGGAAACAGACCCTTCGGTCCAACTCGTCCATTTCAACCAGATATCCCAACTGAACCTAGTCCCACCTGCCAGCACCCAGCCCATATTCCTCCAAATTCTTCCTATTCATATACCCATCCAGATGCCTTTTAAATGTTGTAATTGTACCAGCCTCCACCACTTCCTCTGGCAGCTCACTCCATACACGCACCACCCTCTGTGTGAAAAAGTTACCCCTTAGGTCCCTTTTATATCATTCTCCTCTCGCCCAGAGTTCAGAAACAATTTACAGAAATAGTTCCAGGGAGTCAGCTGTCCATTTGATTAAAAAGTCTTGAGTGTTTCAACACTCCATATAGGGAGTGTTGGGCATCTTGCAGAGATGCAAAAGATCAATTTTACATTCCTATCTCCTGGGCACCCAAGGGTGCTTGGAATACTTCCAAGGTCATATAGGGTCAAGAATGTTCACACAAGGGCCGGACTTGTTCCACCTGAGTTTCTGAGTGAGCTGAAGAGAATGATTGGAGACCACCAGAGAAAAACCAAATATTGTCTTTCAAAGTGAACCCCAAGCTGAGGCAGGAGGTGCAGAACGAAGGCCACGGAGGATGCTTAAGTGGTCACGCAAGGTTAAAAACGACACAAACTAACAGAGGAATTTCAGTCACATAGTTGGAGCACAGAAACTGGAGCTGTTACTCTTGAAGAGATGGTTGAGAGGAGATTTCATGGGAATTCTAAAGTGTTTAGATAAGTTCTTATGTAGAAGGATCGAGAACCAGAAGGCACAGACTTTAAAAAAAGCAACAAAGGCCAGAGGAAAAATTGTTTTAACCAGTTGGAGTGCACTGCCTGAGGGTGTGGTGGGGCCAGGTTCAATTGAAGCATTCTATGGGAATTGGAACTAATATCTGATAAAGGGCTAAGGGGGAGAAGCTGGGGAATGACACTCAGTAAATTGTTGAAGCTTAAAGCTGATGCAGACATGATGGGCTGAATGGCCTCCTTCTGATGCAAGAATTATTTGATTCAAGATCAAATTATGAAAAATCTCTAAGGCATTCCTCTCCCTGGTCAGAAGCTAGGATTTTCAGATTTTTTTTCATAAAGCTATGATTACAAGTCAGATCAAGGGAAACGTAACTCTGCTTTAGAGACACGTGTAACTCAAATACATATATATCTTGCTTAATCCCTTATTTTGTGTCAGTGGAATTATACATGTTGCACAGAGTTAAAATGGTGGATGATGCTATTTCAGACAGCACTTTTGAAGGTTTAATGAAGTGCAGCACCATCTAATGGACAGATCCTGTTGGAAGTGACAAATAAAACTTGGTGCAACAGAACTGAAAGTAAAATTCAGTTATTGAAATTCAATATGAAAAGCTAACATTATAACATGATCAAAAAGCATGACACAGTTTTTTTTAAGTGTTGGAAATATTTTTTCTTAATTAGTCAGTTCCATGTTTAGCCCATAGCATAGTTCTGTTTTTCAAACCTCTTCAGGTTGTTTTTTTTCCCTTGTGGATATGAGAATTACTCTTGCAAATTCATAAGCACAGGATCTCTATCGTGTGGAAGGGCATCCCACCCTGCAACCCTGCATCCCATTGCTAATCCACCTAGCCTGCACATTCCTAGACATTATGGGGCAATTTAGTATGGACAATCCACCCAACCTGCTTATCTTTGGAGTAAATCCACGCACACACAGTGAGAATGTGCAAACTCCACATTGAGAGTCGTCTAAGGGTGGAATTGAACCCAGGTCCCTGGTGCAATGAGGTACCAGTCCTAACCACTGAGCCACTCCTAAGCTGTAACATTCTGTTTTTGACAAGCGAAGCGAAAGTGAGGACTGCGGATGCTGGAGATTAGAGTCGAGAGTGTGGTGTTGGAAAAGCACAGCAAGTCAGGTAGCAAAAGCCCTTCATCAGAAAGGAATCTAACACTGAGTTAGCACCCAGTGCTCAAACTGTGGATTTTCACTGCATCCGTTGTGTCATCTTGACTGATACTTTGTGTATTGTTTTATATAATGGCAGAGAATTGTTGGTTCAATATTTCCACTGGATTATTGCAGAACACAATAAGTAGCACTTTGTACAGTGTAACCTATCTTGGTCACTTGCTAGTTTGTGGAATGAACTCCCAGAGAAAGTGATGGATACGGGTATAGTTGCAACTTTTAAAAGATATCAGACTAAGTACCTGAATAAGAGTTTGGAGGGACATGGGCCAGGAGCAGGTAGGTGGGACTAGTTTAGTTTGAGATTATGTTCAGCATGGACTGGATGGATGGATTATAAAATCCGTGCTGAAGACTGTGTACTGAAAATGCTGTGTCTGAGAACATTATTCGTACGCTGATCTCCCATCAGGCCTAATTATAATGTAGTGGATTATCCATGAGCAGAAGCTAAGATCTTTGATCAGGGGCATACATGAGAACATGGGAAATTGCAGCATGAGTCTAATCTTGGAAGCTGGAACATACAGGGCCTTTGAGAGATCCTGTGATGACATTAATGTTTCCTGAGGCAAGACTAATCTTGGAGGTCTGAATTTTATGACACCTGTGCACCTCCGGCTTGGTCTACCAGTACAATTTTACAATTCCGAATACCAAGACAAACAATTTAGTTATGGAGTCATGCAGCATGGAAACAGACCCTTTGGCCTAACCCATCTATGCTGATTGGACATCCCAATCTGACCTAATCCCATTTGCCAGTGTTTGACCCATATTCCTCTAAACCCTTCCAATTCATATACCCATCCAGATGCCTTTTAAATGTTGTTCCTCTGGCAGCTCATTCCATGCATGTACCACCCTCTGTGCGAAAAAGTTACTCCTCAGGTCCATTTCAAATTGTTCCCCCCAACCTTAAATATGTGCCCTTTAGTTTTGGATTCCCCCATCCCAGAAAAATGACCTTGGCTATTCACCCTACCCAAGCCCTGTCATGATTGATGAATGAACTCGCAAAACTTCACTAAGTAAAACAGGAATGACGGTCACATTAGGACAAGCTGTTCAGACCCTGAAGAGATTTATAGGCTGGGAGTGGGGTAGGAGAAGGGATGCCCTGTTTCCTTGCCTCAGGGTGGGCATGTAGTCAAGGTGGTGGGACGTTGGAGTTGTTGTGACTGTACGCTAAACCTTTCTCACCGTGACCCCATTTCGAAGCCTGAACGTTGCTGCAATCCCACAGCAGGACCTGTGAGAGCGAGCAGAGACTGTGAAGAGGGGAGGGGCATCCTATTTGGTCGAATGGAGGGGAAGGACATTGCTGCTTTGACCCTCGTGACCCCAATATTTCATCTCGCGACCCCTGCTGGCGACACCACCACCAATTTTGGGAAGCCCCTCCATAAACAATTGCAGTGTTGCCCACTCGTTCCCCCAACCCTCCCCTCACAAGAATATAGATACATCGGAAGAGACGACAACAAATGTGAAACCTTGCATTTCTACGTCCCTCAAATGCAACAGGACCTCCACAGTTCCACCACCATTAACTTCAGCAGGACATCTGCAGGGGAACATTCCAAAGGGACCATGGGGTCTACATTACTTCCTTGGAGATCTCATCAATCTCCAGCTGCCAGATTCCCTTTGAAATATGAGTGTCGTTTCGTTTACCCTGTTCAAAACATCACGCCACACCTTCAAACGAGATGTCAACTTTCAGAGTGCCCTTGCCTATGAAGGATATTTTCTCCCATCACTACTCAAAAGGCACTTTGAGGCATTCAACTGGGCATTGGATGAATGTTAGGATGGATAGATGTGTTGTGCAGGGATAGAGAGAAAAGACAGGAGATAAGCAAAGACCGAGAACAGGCATGATGGGTCTCCTTAACAATTTTGTGATTCAGGCAACAGAGGGATAATTCTTGGCTTCACCAGTTGGGAAATTTATTGGAAGGGTGGATGAACAATTCATTACCAAATCGGCTACCTTCTATAATAATAGACTTTGGTATTTTATTGTTCAATTTGTGAGGGTAGCAATGATGCCAATGATGAAAGGTGTCTCTTTAATGCATAAAAAATCATTAAGCACCAAGTTAAAAATCCCACAACACCAGGTTATAGTCCAACAGGTTTACTTGGAAGCACTAGCTTTCGGAGCGACGCTCCTTCATCAGGTGGTTGATGAAGGAGCAGCACTCTGAAAGCTAGTGCTTCCAAATAAACCTGCTGGACTATAACCTGGTGTTGTGTGATTGTTTTAACTTTATCCACCCCAGTCCAACACCAGCATCTTCAAATCATTAAGCAGCAAGCCAATTTTTCTTCACTGCAACTCTTTAATGCAGACCTTGGAGGGTGGCCACACTTTATAGAACATAAAACATTACAGCGCAGTATAGGCCCTTTGGCACTCGATGTTGCACTGACCTGTCATACCAATCTGAAGCCCATCTAACCTATACCATTCCATGTATGTCCATATGCTTGTCCAATGACGACTTAAGTGTACTTAAATTTGGTGAATCTACTACCGTTCCAGGCAAAGCATTCCATACCCTTACTACTCTCTGAGTAAAGAAACTACCTCTGACATCTGTCCTATATCTATCACCCCTCAATTTAAAGCTGTGCCCCCTCGTGCTTGCCGTCACCATACTTGGAAAAAGGCTCTCCCTGTCCACCCTATCTAACCCTCTGATTATCTTATATGTCTCTATTAAGTCACCTCTCAACCTTCTTCTCTCTAACAAAAACAGCCTCAAGTCCAGGCAACATCCTCGTACCAGGCAACATCCTAGTAAATCTCCTCTGCACCCTTTCCAAAACTTCCACATCCTTCTTATAACGTGGTGACCAGAATTGTACACAATACTGCAAGTGTGGCCACACCAGAGCTTTGTACAGCTACAGCATAACCTCCTGGTTCCGGAACTCGATCCCTCTGTTAATAAAAGCTAAAACACTGTATGCCTTCTTAACAACCCTGTCAACCTGGGTGGCAACTTTCAAGGATCTGTGTACATGGACACCAAGATCTCTCTGCTCATCTACACTACCAAGAACCTTACCATTAGCCCAGTACTTTGCATTCCGGTTACTCTGACCAAAGTGAATCACCTCATACTTGTCCGCATTAAACTCCATTTGCCACCTCTCAGCCCAGCTCTGCAGCTTATCTATGTCTCTCTGTAACCTACAACATCCTTTGTCACTATCCACCGACCTTAGTGTTGTCTGCAAATTTACTAACCCACCCTTCTATGCTCTCATCCAGGTCGTTTATAAAAATGATGAACAGTAGTGGATCGAACACCGACCCTTGCTGTACACCACTAGTAACTGGACTCCAGGATGAACATTTCCCATCAACCACCACCCTCTGTCTTCTTTCAGCAAGCCAATTACTATATCTCCCACAATCCCATTCCTCTGCATTTGTACAATAGCCTACTGTGGGGAACCTTATCGAACGCCTTGCTGAAATCCATATACACCACATCAACCAGTTTACTCTCATCTACCTGTTTGGTCACCTTCTCAAAGAATTTTTGAGAATCTTTGTTGCTATTATGTCACCATTGCATTCTATATATTTGGTAGAAAGTGAGGACTGCAGATGCTGGAGAGTCAGAGTCGAAAAATGTGACACTGGAAAAGCACAGCAGAGCAGGCAGCATCCAAGGAGCAGGAGAGTCGATGTTTCAGGCATAAGCCCTTCATCAGGAATGTGGAGGGGGGAACAGGGACCGAAAGATAAACACAGGGTGGCAGGGGACTGAGGAGAAGGTGGATGGGAAGGTGATAGGTGGATGTAGGTGGGAGGTTATTGTGATAGGTCAGTGGGGAGGGTAGAGCAGTTAGGTGGGAAGGACGATGGTCAGGCCAAGAGGGTGGTGCTGATTTGGAAGGTTGAATCTGGGAGGAGGTGGAGGGAGGGGAGATTTGGAAACTGGTGAAGTCGATGTTGATGCTTTCTGGTTGGAGGGTCGCGAGGCGGAAGATGAGGTGTTCTTCCTCCAGTTAGCAAATGGTTTTGATTTGGTGGTGGAGGAGTCCAGAACTTGCATTTTATTGGCGGAGTGGGAGGGGGAGTTGAAGTGGTCAGCACAGGATGATGGGGTTGTTTGGTGCGTGCGTCCCATGCTTCTTTTAAGACAGGATGGGCCATGGTTTGTTCATGAGGACCTACTGCTTATCAACTGCTTTGTTATATATTTCCAAGGATGACCTTTCAGTTAATGGCCTTCCAGGTTGTAAAGTTTGTGATTTTTCATTGTTTCCTCACCTTGATCAGAGAGGAAGGTGTTCAGGTTGTGACACATAGACTACCCTATGGAGTGAGTATGGCCATAAACTCTACTCAACTGATACCTTCCGTATAGGACCCCCAATTTTAACTGTCCTTGTTCACAAAAGCAACTATCGTGACACAAGGATGCAGTTTTAAGAGGGCATGGCAGATGCTGAGTTAGATTAACAGGTCCCTCCAAATACAGGTCATCTTTATACATATACAACTCCGATTACATCCTTTGAAAGATGATAGGGATGCTATAGGTTCGGGGTCGATGACTATTTTTACCTGAGCAGCCTCTTCAGAAAGACAATTGCTCCAAATAGAATCTATTGTGTTCTGCGAAAAAAGAAAATCAGCATTTCTAAAACTAATTGCCATATGGCACGGTGGCTCAGTGGTCAGCATTGCTGCCACACAGCACCAGGGACCTGGGTTCGATTCCGGCCTCAGGCGACTGTCTGTGTGGAGTTTGCACATTCTCCCCATGTCTGCGTGGATTTCCTCTGGGTATTCCAGTTTCCTCCCACAGTCCAATGATGTGTAGGTTCGGTGAATTGACTATGCTAAATTGCCCATAGTGGAGGTTATCAGGCAGGGGTAAATATAGGGTCTGGGTGGGTTACTCTTTGAAGGGTCGGTGTGGACCTACTGGGCCTAATGGTCTGTTTCCACACTGTCAGGATTCTAATAAAAATAAATGTGCCTTTGAGAAAGGAGAAAGGCTAAATGGGGATGTGAATAGACGGATGTTTGATGACCAAAGGGCATTTTTTTCTGCTGTAAAAACTCTATGATTTGAAAGAAATAACAACTGAAATATGTCTATTGAATGCAAAAATAAGAAGACAAATTGAAATAGTTTCACTCAATTATCATTTTGACTCTTTATTTTAACTATCATTTTGTCAGTGCTGTCATTTCTGAAATAAACCCCAATTTGAGATGAGCAGAATTAAGACAAAGTTTCTGGCCGTAGATTCTCATGATCAAAAAGAAACTCACAGAAGCACATTTGGAATAATTTATCATCTCTCAACAATATTAGAAACTGTAATGGTTACTGCTATAAACCTGTTCCTCAAATCAAAAGCATTATCTCCAACCATAGTGTAGCTATACAACTCCAACATGAGCATAATCATGCTTCTCGTTAAAATAATCATTCAAAACCATAAAGTGCAGCATAATGATCAGCCTTTTATCCCCATAAGAACAACACTGCTTGACTTTGCTTGACTTAATTCTTCGCACCTGCTTTTCTCATGTCAATGAGATCTGACTGGGAAAGGTTGGGAACTGTAAGTCCAATGTTAAAAACTTTGGATCACACACACACACACACACACACACACACACCAGTAGGCCCGGAAGACCTGATCCTACTCTGACAATAGCAGTTTGCATCCCAAGCTAAAAGATTAGATTAGATTCCCTACAGTGTGGAAACAGGCCCTATGGCCCAACAAATCCACACTGCCCCTCCGAAGAGTAACCCTCCCAGACCCATTCCCCCTATCCTATATTTACCCCTGACTAACGCACCTAACACCATGGGCAATTTATCATGGCCAATTCACCTAACTGCACATCTTTGGATTGTGGGAGAAAACCCACGCAGACATAGGGAGAATGTGCAAACTCCACACAGCCAGTTGCCTTAGGGAAGAATTAAACCCAGGTCCCTGGCGCTGTGAGGCAGCAGTGCTAACCACTGAGCAAATGCAGATGCCAGAATTTTGAAACAAAAGCAGAAAGTGCTGGTGAAACTCAGCAGGTCTGTGGAGAGAGAGAGACAGAGTTAATGTTTTGAAACCAGCCTGAATCCCCTTCTGATGAAGAGGCCGATTGGATTGAAAACGTTAACTCATTTCTGTCTCCGCTAAGTTTCTCCAGCAATTTCTCTTTTTAGCTCATATTTTGCACATTTCTATCCGCATTACATTTTGTCTACCTTTGTCAGTCCACCCACATATTTTATTTGCCTGTATTTCTAAACTGCCATCTTCAATTCCTCTGCTTCTCTATTTGCAAATTTGACCCATTCACATTGAGCTCATTAATGTAAGTTTCAGTGTATATTTGAATCAGCATACAGTAGCTGCCAACACTGGCCCATGGGACGTCCCACGCTCTACCGCCCCCAGATATCTGATTTGTTTCTCTCTAAACAGCCGATCCTCTTAGCCAGTTTATTTAGCCATGCCTGTGTTTTGCCACGAATCCCCACAGACTTGAGTCTAGTTGGGGTGATCTCTTGTGCTGATATTTTTCAGGTGCACTGGTGAGGTTAAAATCAGCAGCTTTGTAAAGCATAACATAATTGACTCAGGTTTGTCTACTCCTCAAGCAATTTAATGAAATTGTTCTGGGGGTGTAAAACCAGGTTCATTCCTGTTAACTAGATAGTTACACAGGTAATCCTCAAATTCACTTCTGGCAATCAACTATGTTACACAGCATTGTTCTGAGAGATGATGTAATAGAGATTCACAAGATGGGAGGAGAGAGAGAGAGGAAGGCTATCTCCTCCAGTGAGTGTGTCAAGAACTAAAGGTTGCGGAGTTAAAGTCAGTGGGAAAACATCTGGAGGCAAAAATAAGGACATTTCTCACTGAAAACCTTGTCAGGATGCAGAATGGCTGGCCTGAAAAGGTGTTGGACGTTGGCTCGATCATTAATTTTGTAAGGAGATTGGTCAGGTTTTTGAGGATGAGGCACTTACAGGGTTACAGACAAAAATAACACAGGAACGACGCCTAAGGTCTTTCAAAGGATCAGCATGGGCATAATGGACCAAGTGAATTTATTTTGTGTTGTAAGTTGGGACATTATGTTAAGGTTGTAGAGGATGTTAGTGAGGCCTCTTCTGGAGTATTGTGTCCAGTTCTGGTCGGCCAGTTGTAGGAAGGATATCTATTAAACTTGACAGGATTCAGAAAAGATTTACCCCGATGTTGCCAGGAATGGAAGGTTTGAGTTATAAAGACAGGCTGGGACTTCTTTCACTGGAGTGTAGGAGGTTGAGGGGTGTCCTTATAGATGTTTATAAAATCATGAGGAGTATAGATAAAGGTGACTAGCAGGTATCTTTCCCCTCCAGTAGGGTATTGCAAGACATATTTTTAATGTGAGAGGAGAAAGATTTAAAAAAGACAGGAGGGACGAAGTTTTTACACGAGTGATTTGTGTGTGGAATGAACTTTGAGAGGAAGGTGGTGGATGTGGGTACAGTTACAATGTTTAAAAGACATTAGGATAAGTACATGAATAGGAAAGGCATTTGGAGGGATATGGGCCAGGAGCAGGCAGTTGGGACGAGGTAAGTTTGGGATGATTTTTCGGCATAGACTGGTTGGACTGAAGGGTCGGGTCACAGACTGTGATTCTCTGGCTTTATAAATACATTCAAAGGTGAGGTAGATTTTTAATCAGGAAGGGAGTCAAAAGTTACGGAGTAAAGGCGGGGTGGGGGTGGTGGTGGTGGAAGAAACATTATTTAATTGTAGCAGACAGTCAGCCGAAGGGCATCATTTCATTGAGCCATGAGGTTCTGCCACTCTACAGCATGCTAACCAACTTGACAGGACAACTGCATCAGTCCTGATGGAGGGTCACTAGACATTAACTCTGATTTATCTTCGCAGATGCTGCCAGGCCCCCTGAGCTTTTCCAGTAATTTCTGTTCCTGTTTCTGATTCCCAGCACCCACCGTTCTTTCGTTTTTTGATTAGGAAAACTACCCAACTGAGCTAACACCCAGAGCTGTGCAGCATGGAATACAGTCACAAAAGTAGCCATTCCAGAAGCAAAATGACCACCTCATTGTTTCATGTTGCTTGTGGTCTACATGGTAAGAAAGGGAGGCCAATGTCAACTCTCACAAACATTTAGCTTGATGTTAGATCATCAGAGTCAAAAAGCCATAGAGACGTACAGCATGGAATAAGACCCTTTGTTCCAGCTCATCCCTGCTGACCAGATATCCTAAATTAATCAAGTCCCATTTGCCAGCATTCAGCCCATATCCCTGTAAACCCTGCCTATTCATATATCCATCCAGATGCCTTTTAAATGTTGTAATTGTACCAGCCTCCACCACTTCCTCTGGCAGCTCAGTCCATACACACAACAACCTCCGTGTGAAAAAGCTGCCCCCTTTTAGGTCACTTTTACATCTTTCCCCCCCTCACCTTGAGAGAAATTGGCTATTTGCCCTATCCATGCCCCTCAAGATTTTATAAATCTCTTGTGATATGGTCACCCCTCAACCTCTGACGCTCCAGGGAAAACAGCCCCAGCCTATTCAGCCTATCCCTGTAGCTCAAACCTCCCTCAACCCTGGGCAACCCCCTTGAAGACCCATGGTGTGTCTTATGAATAGATGATGGATACAAGTATGGAAAGGGGATGTGCTACTATAAAATCCCCACAAGTTAAGGATGTTTTGCTGTTGAGTAGGAATGTGCTGAGCTCTAATACTATTGGTCGTGACAATGACTGTTAGCTAGGAGTCGCTGTACACTCAATACATGTGTGCACAGTGTTTGTGAGAGAGAGAGAGAGAGAGCTGTGCTGGACGCAGAGACAGTCAAGTCACTGGCTTTTCCTTAAAAAATATAATGTTAAGTGTCTAGTGCCTGTAACGTCTCAGGGGTCTTGCTGCAGCTTTCAACACTGATCCTCCCCTCAGTGACTGGCTTCTGCTCCCAAGACCATTGAGGCAACGTGAGAGAACTGAGTCAGTTGGCTATCTCAGTGTAGCACTGGGGCTGTTTTTATTTTGATGTCTTGTCAACTGATTGAGTGGTAGTGGTCCTGGGGAGGGGGTTTGTGTGTGGTGCTGTTGCAGGATGGGGTCAAAGGAAGAACATTAAAGAAAAGGGAACTGCCAGCTGGACTAACGTTATTTCCCCCCCCACACACACTGTGTGTATGGGGATGTTTAATTTGATCAGTTTATAATCACCCCCTCCCCTCCTCCACCACCTGGACTTGGAGAAGTTTAAATGTATCTCAATGGCTGGGGCTCAGGCTGGTGTACACGCCCTTCAGCTCAAACCTGTCAGCGTACCCGAGAACTTAAAGAAGGGAAGCAAATTTATGAAATGGGATGATGTAAGTATTGAGCCTGGAATATAGCAGCTGCTTAATATTTCCTGTAACCAAACCTGTGTTTTATTTGTAGCTGACCAAACCTGTGTTTTATTTGTAGCTGACTGCTTCCCTCATTTACTTTCATTCCTCCTCTCGTCCAAATATTTGCAGAGTATTTCCCCCTTTATCTGTTTGTTTATCCCTGTTTTCTCTCTCTCTCTCTCTCTCTGTGCGTGTTTGTAAGTAGCAGGTTTGGCTGCTGTTGCCCTGAAGCCTCCCCTGCAAGGGAGTGCGACTCTCCCCGCAATCTCTCACCGGCCACAGGGAGCTGGGAGAGACGGGTTTAAAAATAGCCCGGTGCTGGTTCTGTCTCTGTCTCTGTCTGTGTCTCAGCCCATGCCTTGCCCCAGCACCAGCCGCGGTTGTGGGTACACTGGCCTCGACCCTTCCTCACTGTGCGCTCCCCGCACTCTCTGCCTCTCCGCGCCTTACGGAGCTATTCCTCTCCGGGTTATCGCTTCGCCTCGACGCAACTCGTGTCTTTTCTTTTATTTCTACAGACGTGCGCGTGTCCAACATTTAGGAAGCTTTGTTTCCTGCCCATTTTCAGTCTGGAGATCAGATCCAGGCTGGCAGCATATCATCAGCTGTTTGTATCTCAACGTGTGTGTGTTTTGGTCTATGTATATTTGTGTGTGTTATGATCTGTGCATCTGTGTGTGTTATGATCTGTGTATATGTGTGTGTTATGATCTGTGTGTTATGATCTGTGTATATGTGTGTTATGAACTGTGTATATGTGTGTGTTTGTGATCTGTGTGTGTGTGATCTGTGTTTGTGTGTCATGATCTGTATACACGTGTGTGTGGTCTGTGTGTACTGTATGATCTGTGTGTGTTTGTGTGGGTGTGCGCACTATGGTCTGTGTGTATTTGTGTGGGTGTGCGCACTATGGTTTGTGTGTATTTGTGTGGGTGTGCGCGCTATGGTCTGTGTATATTTGTGTGGGTATGAATGCTATGGTCTGTGTATATTTGTGTGTATGTATATATGTGTGTATGATGATCTGTGTATGTGTGTGTGCACTATGATCTGTGTATATTTATGTAGGTGTGTGTGCTATGATCTGTGTATATCTATGTAGGTGTGCGTATGTGAGTGTGTGCTCTATAATCTGTGTATATTTACATGTGGGTGCTGTGATCTGTGTCTATTTGTGTGTGTGCACTATGGTCTGTGTATATTTGTAAGTGTGCGCTACAATCTGTGTATATTTGTGTGGGTGTGAATGCTGTGATCTGTGTATATTTGTGTGTGTATGTGCTATGATCTGTGTATATGTGTGTGCGCACTATGATCTGTGTATGTTTGTCTGGGTGTGTGTGCTATGGTCTGTGTATGTTTGTGTGTGTATGTGTGTGGGTGCACACTTTGGTCTGTGGATATTGGAGAGTGTGGGTGCTTTGGTCTGCGCATATTTGAGCAAGTCTGTATCTTTCGTCTGTATATATTGAGCATGTGTGTGCTTGTGCCATTGGTCTGTGCGTATTTGAGCAAGTCTGTATCTTTGGTCTGAATATATTTGAGCGTGTGTGTGTGCATGTGTCCTTGGTCTGTACCTCAGGTTAGCATTAATTTGTGACTGTTCATGTCCTTTGATCTGTGTGTTGTACTGTATTAATGGGACAACTGGCAGATATGGACTGCACCAATTCAGCTCTGTGCTGACCCTAAGGTGCAAACCCTGGCTCTGTACAGCTCCCTCAGTGCCTGTAAGATCAGCCAGTGTGATGTATTGCTTTTAATTGGAGTGATGCAAATCAGTGGCGTGTTTGCGGTTCTGAAATCTGATGTGTAACAATGCATTCACAATCGCATTAACAGCCGCGCATATTATTGTTTTATAATGAAAAACAAGAAACGCATAACTGACAGCGGGTGGGTTGTTGAGGCTGGGGGAAAGTTTTAAGAACAAAACGATTTAAAAAAAAAAATTGAAGTGGGTGCTAGTGAAGCAGCCACAGCGTCATTAAAAGGACCATCAGTATAAAGTATTCTTTTCCATTTTATAGGGTCAATGGTTACTTGGTGTCTCTCTTTCCAGCATCTTGAGCTGCATCTTTAGAGCATTCATGGTGACCAGAGTAGCTGCAGTGATAAAACCCATCAACAGGTTGAGGGAGCAATATGTTCCTGCTAAGCTTAAGACCACAGCAGGCATGCATGTAAAAATTCTTATAATGTTAACTTTCCCCTCTAAAATAAACTTGAAGATAATAATCAATAAACGTTACTTATTGAAAATGGGCTGCAGTTAACTCTTGCTATTTACCAAAATGATATCAAAGACTTCAGAACCACTGCTGACAAAGTTAACTGTGTTCCGAAAACTTGAAGAAGGCTGAGACATTAACTGTGTGAATACTGGAGGGCATAAGTTTAAAGTGAGAGGGGGAAAGATGTAAAAGGGACTTGAGGGGCAACATTTTCACGCAGAGGGTGGTGCATGTATGGAGTGAGCTGCCAGAGGAAGTGGTGAAGGCTGGTACAATTACAGCATTGAAAAGGCTTCTGGATGGGTACATGAATAGGAAGGGTTCAGAGGGATAAAGACCAAATGTTGGCAAATGGGACTAGATTAAGTTAGGATATCTGGTCGGCATGGACGTATTGGACCGAAGGGTCTGATTCCATGCTGTACAGATGTGACTCTACTGCTCAATGTTGTGCATGTATTAAAAAAAATAAATTGCACCATGACTTGGTTCTGATTTCTGCAGTAATGTGTCTGAAAGTACTTTGACAGGAGAAATACAAGTTGAAGAAGCATTAAATATGAATAGCCATGTGACATGCCTTTCAAATTTTTCACCCAGATGCTATCGGTGTTGATCATTAACACCTTCTTTGAAGATTCAGTGGTTGCAACAAGTATCATAACTTTTGTGTCTCTCTCTTGTTGCCAGGATTCCACGACTGTAACTCCTGTTACTTTGAAAGTGGACCCACAGGGATTATTCCTTTACTGGGCAGATCAAAATAAGGTGAGAACATTAAACCCGTTCTATTGACAAGACCTTACTGCAGGTAAGCAGTGGCTCATTTGCTAATGCACTTAGGGCGAGCAAATATTCAAATGATTTTCAACCACACAATCGTTATGGAATCAGATTGTAAGTCTCTTGGTCTAAAACCTGTATAAGATGCGCAAGTCTGAAAAATTAAGTCAATATTGACTATGCAAATATTCTTTGACAAGAAACAAAATACTTCCACTTTCATTATGCTCAAAAGTAAGTTTAAAGACAGTGCTCGGGTAGTTATGCTCATTCTAGTAGGTCTATGAGACTAAAATAGAAATAGTTTAGCTCTTGAAGAATGTGGGAGTAAAATAACATAAAAACAGAATAGGTGTTTCTGAACTGGTTAGTTGTAAACATATTCTGATTACGTTAAGTCATGTTGTGGTTGATCTGGAGAAATTGTACATTGTGTGTTTAAATCGAGGGGAGCAAAATGCTGGATTGTTGTTGATTCCTTGAGAGCAGGTTAATGTTTACCGAAAGGCAGGTTAACTGTGATCTGGCAAAGCTGCAAGTGGCAACCTACTCTTCGTGTTCCCGTTGGGTTACTGAACGACTGCACCCCCTTCTGTTACTTCCCATCTTCAACATTCTGTGTTTATTCTCGATGATTATCCTTCAGTGTTGATTTGTGGCAGCAGCCTAAACAATCTGTATAAACCGTGACTGCAAAATAAAAATCTGGAAAATGTCGATATGAACCACGAAGCCACAAATTCCAAGTGTAAAGCTTTAAATTAATGTGAGAGTTCTGTGAAATGCAAATGATGTTTTGCTGTTTCTATTTTTAACGTTCCCAAATTCCTGCCTTGCAGACAGTAAATTCTATCCCTCGAGAGACTCCAGCTAAGATATAGGGATATCTTTAGGGTGCAAATGAAAGTGTTCCTTTACTTTAAGAACAACAAAAAATATTGAAAACTGTTTCAGGGAGACATCTGTGACAACAGTTGGCTGACAAGGCTAGTCTCATTAAAAAAAAAAGATTGATGGATGAGCAATTGAAGTTTTTGACTAGCTTAAGGCCTTTTGCTACATGCACCCCATTAAATATATTGCTTTGAATAACTTCCACTGATCAGACAGAGAATTCTTCTTTTTAAACTCTAAAGGAAAAATAAAAATGAATGATGAATATCAGAAGCAGCAATGAATCTTGAGGCAAATGCAAAGTAATAATAATTCCTCCATCCCAAAAATTCAGAGAACGAATCTTTGAGAGATTTTGCATAAAAATGATGGGTTGCCTTTTTTCTTTTAAACATAAACTGACCCAGACTGACTCGGTGTTTTATAAGCTGCAATATTTAACTTCTAATAGGTCAGTGCCATACAACACTGCCAAAATCCTTTAACAAAAATTCTGCCTATAATCAGCATATTGCTTTACATTTGTGCCTCCGGGTGATTGAAATAACAGCTGTAGAAAGATGATGATATTTCATCTTATAACTTTGTTGCATTATTTGTTTTTTTTTTAACTTTAATTGGAGCTCTGGAAAGAGAGGGCATTCTTGTTTGAGAAGGCTGTTTAATTCCTTCAAGTTTGTGACAAAAATAAATCCCATGTAACTTGCGTTTGCAAAGATTCACATTGCATTCTGAGCACTTCCTTTCAAAGTCTATGAAGTGCTGGAAGGGATTGAAACAAAGCCTGGTGGAGCTGGTCAAACTTTCCTGTTGGCGACCTTTGCTGATTGGTTGACGCAGATGTGTCTGGGCCTGAGCGATTTGTCATGGCCACACTTGACTTCGATTTGGGGACTGACATTGGCAGAAAAGTGAGCATATTGTTTGACTGTGGAGTATCATTGGTTCTCGATGCTGGCTAACCTCCCTTTGTAGCCTAAATACGATTTATTTATTTCAATTTCTCATTGCGGTTGGAAGATGATTCCCCCACGGTGAGTCTCGGACCAGAGTGCATAAAGAGGTGCCAATTTAAGGCTGAGATGAAGAGGAATTTCTTCCCTCTGAGGGTTGAGAGTCTTTGGAGCTCCTTGTTACAGCAAGAGCTGTGAGGGCACCGTCCTTGTGTTATTTAAGGCTGAGATAGATTCTTGATCAGGAGGGGAATTGAGGAAAGGGCGGGAAAGTGGATGTTAGGAACATCAGCCATGATCTTATTGAATG
>NC_057718.1:96965414-96969444 GCF_004010195.1 Chiloscyllium plagiosum
TTGTTAAAAGGCATGTGGTTGAAGCTTCTAATCTCACACTCATTAGGCTAGATACAAGAACCAGCAACACATTTTCAGCTCTAGATACAAGAATGGCAAGTTTCAAACTGGGGCAGAGCGGGAAGCGATCTTCTGTATGAACATTGCTGAGGGTGATGGGAATTATATTGACAAATCAACCTATCAGTCAAGCTCACAATTATCATGCCTTGCTGGAATGTGAATATATTCATATGTGGGACCTGGTCTCTCGCAGTGAAAAGCAATGTGGCTGGGAATTAATCAAAAGCACTGGGGACAATAGTTTCTTGGTGTGTTTTCGAGGACAGTACCATGATTAATCAGCACTCAGTTTCTCATGCAGTGCAGATTGTTATTCCCTTTTGGAAATTTGGCATTTTTTCTGGACAGGATCAAACACTTTAAAAGCATGTCTTTCCCAATAATACTCCAATTCTATACCACCAAGCCATTCAGATGGAGTCATGTTATCTTGGCAGAGCTGTAGCTTGGAACTGGGAGTTGGCTCGGTGAGTTAGCTAGATCCTAGTCCATAGTTGCTTCCCTCGTTTTTCTCATGGTGAGCCATTGCAGCTGTTCAGCCACCGGTGTTGCTGTAGATTTTATTTGCCTCAGATTGTGAGATCAGCCACTGGATGTTGACTTGGTTCCAATGTTCGAACATGAGCCATTGTTCGACCCCAATCCCAACCTTGTAATCGCTGCATAATTACTGCAAGAGGAATGCAGTATTGTAATGCAGAAATCTGACAAACCTAATGTGGATAAGTACAATTGACCAGAATATGGAGAAAACTACGGCTTTGTATTCTGAAACCTGGTCTAGTGCATGTTCCATCAGGTTATTTGTGCTACCAAGGTGATCTGTCTGGGCTTCATTCCCAACAGTGACTACACTTGAGCGATCACACTCCAACACCAAGGAATCACTGGCCCAGGACTGTCCCAAAGTGAAGGAGGAGCATCTGGGAAGGCATTGAACACTTTGAGACTTGCCGTCGGGAGAAAATGGAAGCCAGGTGACAACAGGGAAAGGAGCACACTGCCACATCAACGCCCCACCCACCCATTCCCGTGACCACCTTTTGCCCCAAGTCGACAGAGCCTGTGGAAGCCTCTATACAGTCCTCTATGGACTTGCCCTGAGAGTGGCAGAGAGTCATCCCCATCTCTGAGGGACCGCCAATGAATGAGTGATACTCCAGGAAGCATTTCACAGGATCACAAGGTGCAGAAGGAGGCCATTCAGCCCATTGTGCCTGCAAGGGTTCTGTTATTTAGTGCCAATCTCCTGTCTTTTTCCCGTATCCCTACACACCATTTCTATCCAAGTAACCGTCCAGTGTCCCTCTTGAATATCTGAATTGAAGACAAATTGCTGGAAAAGCTCAGCAGGTCTGGCAGCATCTGTGCAGAGAGATCAGAGGTAACGTTTCAGATCGAGTGACCCTTCCTCAGAACCTGAATTGAACCTGCCTCTGCCACATTTTCAGGCGTTGCGTTCCAGACCCTAGGTACTCACTCGGTGATATTTCTTTCTCTCCTGTCACCCTTGTTTTGTTTACACATCGCTTTTAAATCTTTGCCGTCTCAATCTTTATTTCTTTTGCAAGTCTCTCCCTATCTATTTTGTCTAGCCCGCTCATGATTTTGATTTTGAGTACTCCGAACAGATGTCCTTTCAGTCATCAACTCTCCAGGGAGAACAGTCCTAACCTCTTCAATCTAACCTCCTAACTGAAGCTAATTTGGCTGTTAAGCTCTTTGGAACACTATAGAAATTCAATTTATTTCATTTGCGATGAGATTTGAGAAGATACATGAAAATAAAATAAAACAACTCGACAGAAAAATGCCAAAACTACAATTTGAGAAATTGATAACATTGGAAGCTAATTATATTTTCATCTGTCCACATATTGCATATTAACTTTGATGTCTGGAGTGAGATTGCAACAAAAGTGTATTGAGTGCACATTGTTCTTGTTGGAGGTGCAATGATGGGTTTATTTATGTGTTAATGGTGCCGGGTCAGAAGAAAAATGCTTCTTTGTAATTACACACGAACATCGCACAAATCATCCAAAACGCTTGCGTAAACATTTTTAGATTCCATTTTATTTTCTCGGTAACTGTTATTTCTGTGCTCGGAATGAGGCTTTAGAAGTGAATCGTTTGCAAGGTTTCATAACTCATAGTGGCGTGAAAAGCATCTGTGTGCGTCTACATCTGAGTGAGAAGGTCATACAGAAAATCTTCAATTCCCTCCCGCTCCTGGTAAAAGAAAGACTTGCACTTCTTTCCACTGCCTGGCATCTCGAGATATTTTGCAAACCCATGAAATGATTTTGAAGTGAAGGCGTGTGTAATGTGCAGCCAATTTGCACACAGAGAGTGAAGGCAAGGAGAGGTGGGTAAATTCAAGGGTTAAGAGTTGAGAAGAGTGAGTAGAGAGTGACACCCAGAGAACGGAGAGGGAAGAGTGGTAACTTGAGAGGGTAGAGGACCTGATGTGACAGGGAGCGCATTCATGATGGGGCAAAGACAATCTCTTAAAGGCCACATTTAGCTGTCCGGCTTGTCTGGAAAATGAAGTCCACCAGTACCTGGATGACCTCTCTCTCCCTCAAGCCTTGCCTCACCCTATATCATCTCTCAGCCGAAAGATGGGAAATGAAAGAGAGGAAGAATTAGAAGGAGGCAGGATGAGAAGGAAAGCAGAGACAAGAGGCAGGCGAGAGAGAGAAAGGGTTGAGAAACGGAGATTTAAAGACAGAAAGAGAGAGAGAGAGACAGCAACACGACAGTGAGAGAGATCAATGTGAGAAAAGCTGTCTTTTTCAGTGAGATGCGTGCTGCGCCACAGGGGGATCTCTGGTATATAATTTACCTACACTGGTAGCTTCTGTACTCACCACAGAAGCAACAGCCAAAAATATTCAAAGAAGTGAGCCTTATGAAATAATTAACTGGACCACTAGGGAGTGAATTATCGTCAGATCATCAGCATTATTAACAGAATGTGTTGTGGCCTGGCATGAGTATAGTTTGTTAACAAAGGAACATCACCATCTGTAGCTCTTCTGAAGAGAAGAAAAATAATCAAAGTTATGGACTGTTGCCATCTGTACTTGAGATACCAGATTCACTGTTAATCCTGGTCCTTTTTTAAAAAGTTTCTACCCATCTTTTATATTCCTCATTTTCAAACATCTTTACTGAAACACGTAACTGTTTTGGAAATTGCACACAGGCCAAATTCAAATGTGGTTGTAATTCCAAAGATTTATATTGTCTGAGCAGCATCTGTTGAGGATGGTATCTCACACTATCCAGCTCCATAACTTGAACAAAATGATTCCCGTCATCAGCACTGAGTTCAATTAAAATCTCCAAACAGTCGTCCCAGGTGTCCGACATCGCAAGTAGAAAGCTAAAGCACCTCGGTTTTTTGACAAGTTGACCAGCACTACAAGAAAGATGTGAGAAAGCAAATAGTAGAGAGGTGGAATTGGTAATTGGAGTGTCTGTTTCTCTGGGTCTTTCATATGGAGCAATTGGAATTAATTTTTTAAATGCAATCATTACATCCTGATGGTTAGCAAAGTAACTATAATTTCTTCAATAACAAATGTTACACTTCTTAAAATGCATTATTGGGCATCACCGGCTGGAGCTGCATTTATTACCCATCCCTCATTGCCCAGAGGACAGGTTATAGTCAACCACTTTGCTGTGGGTCTGGAGTCACTTTTTTTTTATAATATATTTTTATTAAGAAAAAATTGTTTTTTAAATATTACAACAAATACAAAACAATGCAATTCAAAACAGTACAAAAATAGTACAAAACTAAACCCAAATAATAAAAAAAATTCCCCAACCCACCCTCCTATACGAATGTATAAACATATATAGAGAAGCATAAAATTAAAAAAAAACTAAACTAGCTATTTAACTAACTAAATAAATACCTAACAACAAACAAATAAATAGTAATAACTCAGCC
>NC_057718.1:96969930-96972025 GCF_004010195.1 Chiloscyllium plagiosum
GGCTATATAAAAGCCCTTGTTAGTGTGGCAGATAAATCTGTGTCCAGGTATTTCAAAAAGGGTTGTCATGTCTTGTAATAATTCTCAGTTTTGTGGTGTACCACATTTGTGAGAAAATCCAGGGGAATATGCTCCATAGCAATCTTCCGCCAACCCGACAGGCCTGGGGGGGTTTTCCCCTATCCAACCGAGCAAGATATCCTTCCTTGCACTGAATGTAAGAATATTGAAAAGTTTTGCCTTATGCGAGTCTGCAGGAAATACAATGGGTAGGCCCAAAAGGAGCAAAATAGAGTCCTTCTCCACCCTTACACCTAAAATCCTCTCCATTGCACCCACCACAGCGCTCCAATATGTTTGAAGCCTGTCACAAGACCAAAGACAATGGGTAAGAGTACCCGTGCAGACCTTGCACTTGGGACATGCTGAAGATACCCCTGGTTTAAATTTTGACAAACGGTCTGAGGCTAAGTGGACCCTGTGGAGAATCTTCAACTGTAAAGCATGGATCCTATTGCAAATTGATATCTTCCTTACATTCTCCCAAATATCCTTCCATGCCTCTGAAGAAACTTCAACACCCAGCCTCTTTCCCACATCTTGCAGAGTCGATCAGACTCATCTGAGGTGGCACCCCCCAACTGGTGATATAGAGTACTGATAGAGAGTGTGCTCTTAGCCCTTAGTACCCCTCTTTCTATGTCAGATTTGTAGGGATCAGTCAAAAGTGTGGTCCTTTTTTGAATAAAATCCCTAACTTGAAAAAAACGAAAGCGGTCTCTATTAGGTAACTCGTACTTCTGTACTAACTGATCGAAGGACATCATTACGTCTCCCTCAAATAAATCACCCATGCAAGATATACCCCTAGCTGCCCAATGTTTAAATCCTGAATCTATCATACCTGATTGAAAACTCGGCATACTCACTAAAGATGTAAACAAAGATGTTTTGCCAATATTACCTTCCCTCTGCCAAATTGCTCTCCATGCTTTAACAGTATTGATGACTATTGGGTTATGGCAATATTCCCTAACTGTCCTCACCTTGTCCAAAAACAGCAAACTGGTAAGAGGGCACCTTGCCTGGGAGGCTTAGATATCTAGCCATATTGAAAGAGGGTCCCCACAAACCCAATCACTTACGTAGGTCAAAAGCGAGCTTAATTGGTAATTTTTAATGTCCGGAGGGTCTACTCCCCCCAATCTGTGAGGCAACTGCAGTTTGGCTAATTTAATGAGGGGCCATTTACGGTGCCAGATAAAGGAGCTGAACCAACTGTTCAGTCTCCTGAGTGTTTGTTTATTGAAAATCAGGGGGAGCATCCATATAGGGTATAGCAAACAAGGGAGAATATTCATCTTAATAAGTGCTATCCGACCCAACCATGAAATGGGAAGTGTCTCCCATCTTTGGAGATCTTGTTTAATTTTTTCAAATAATTGAGTAAAATTGGCTTTGAACAGCCAATCCAGAACTGGAGTAATGAATGTGCCCAAATATACAAACCCCTTATGTGACCACCTAAATGGGAATCTACAGTCACTCTCAAGAGCCAACTCTTTCGTAAGACCACCCATAGGCATAGCATCTGATTTAGCAAAATTAATCTTATATCCTGAAAAAGCGCCAAACGCGTGAATGCATTGTATCAGGCAAGGCACTGAAACTGCTGGATTTGTCAAGAAAATTAGAACATCATCTGCATACAGCGAGATCTTATGTAATTTTGACCCCACTTCTGGAGCTGATATATTGAGATCCCCATGAATGGCCTCTGCCAACGGTTTAATCACCAATATAAAAAGTAATGGTGAAAGGGGACAGCCCTACCGGCTGCCCCTAGAAATATTAAAATTGCTTGATCGTACCCCGTTGGTAATGACCGCAGCGAGAGGTACACTGTAGAGAACCTTTACCCATCTTATGAAAACTTCGCCCAGACCAAACCGGTCTAGAGTATAGAGCTGAAAATGTGACTCAACTCGGTCAAATACCTTCTCTGCATCTAAAGAAATCACCAATCCCTGTATCGACTGCTGTTGGCATGCTTGAATTACCATTAAGCAGCCTCCTAACGTTATTGGAGGATCTG
>NC_057718.1:96972657-97000557 GCF_004010195.1 Chiloscyllium plagiosum
AATCACCAACATAAAAAGTAATGGTGAAAGGGGACAGCCTTGCCGGCTGCCCCTAGAAATATTAAAATTGCTTGATCATACCCCATTGGTAATGACCGCAGCGAGAGGTACACTGTAGAGAACCTTAACCCATCTTATGAAAACAGTCCTCACTTTCTCCCGGTCTAGAGTATAGAAAAGGTACGGCCACTCAACTCGGTCAAATGCCTTCTCTGCATCTAAAGAAATCACCAATCCCTGTATTGACTGCTGTTGGCATACTTGAATTACGTTAAGCAGCCTCCTAATGTTATTGGAGGATCTGCAACCCTTTATGAAGCCCGTCTGATTCTCTTTAATAATTGAGGATAACACAGTCTCCAGCCTTAACGCAAGAGCCTTAGAGAGGATCTTAAAGTCCGCATTTAAGAGTGAGATGGGCCTGTATGAAGCACAGTCTTCCGGATCCTTCCCTTTTTTAAGGATAAGTGAAATATTGGCCTCTCTCAGAGATGGTGGGAGACAAACATGACTGTATGAATCATTAAACATATTCAGCATCGGACCTGACGGTATACTTAGGAATTCCTTATAGAATTCACTGGGAAGTCCATCAGGACCGGGCGCCTTTCCACTCTGAAGCTGCCTTACAGCTTCCTGCACTTCTTGCTCTGATAATGGGATATTGAGAAAGGACTGTTGTTCGGGAGTCACACCCGGGAGCTTCAGATCCCTAAAAAAGGATTCCATTTTGGTCTGCCCCTCCTCACAATTCTCAGACTGATATAACTTAGAGTAGAATCTCTGGAACGCCACATTAATCTTTTTAGAATCACATTTTAGGTTCCCAGACCCTTCCCTAATCGTTGTAATGGTTTGTGGGGCACTTCTCTTTCTGGCAAGGTGGGCTAAGTATTTGCCTGGCTTGTCACCATGCTCGTATAACCTTTGCTTTGCAAAAGCCAGCTCCTTCTTTGCCGTCTGCGTGAGCACGGAATTTGTTGCAGACCGCAGTGCCGTAATCCTCTGTAGTTTGACCAACGAGGGTCTGTCAAAATAGGCCTTCTCGGCTGCCTTCAACCGTGCTTCAAGGAGACGTTGCTGCTCACCCTTCTGCCGCTTCCTACTTGTGGAATATGAAATAACTAACCTTCTGGCATAAGCTTTGGCAGTTTCCCAGAGAACAGATGAGCTATCAACCGAGTGTATGTTGATGTCTAGGAATGCCCGAAATTCCCTAGAGAAATACTCCACAAACTTGCTGTCCGTGAGAATAAAGGGATCCATTCGCCAGTACCTTGAATCCACTGTAACATCCTTAATTTTAACCATGAGGTACACTGGAGCATGATCAGAGATGGCAATATTACCAATCGTACAGGATGCCACCAGATCCAGGGTTACCGCAGCGGTCAGAAAAAAAATCAATCCTCGTGTGACATCTGTGCGGATTGGAAAAAACGTGAAATCCCTACCTGTAGGGTGGAGACACCTCCAGACGTCCACCAACCCTAATTCCCCACACAAACCCGATAACTGTTTAGTTTGTGCAGAGGGTATCGAGGGACCTTTACGCAACCTGTCTACTGTGGGGTCCATGAGGCAGTTAAAATCTCCCCCTATAATGATGTGCCGAGACTTGAGACTTATCAGTTTAGAAATAGCATCTACCAAGAATTTAAGAGGATGAGCTGGGGGACAATAAACATTTAAAATGCCATATTCTTCCCCTTTTATCAAGGCTTTAAGAATTACAAACCTCCCGTATGTGTCTTTAACACATTCCAACAATTTAAATGAGAGATTTTTCCTAACCAATATAGCCACTCCCCTACTTCTGGTATTAAATGATGTAAAATAAACTCAGTCAAAGCCATTCTGCTGTAATTTCAGATGCTCCTTGTCATCCAAGTGTGTCTCCTGTAACAAAGCAATATCCACCTTCTTTCTCAAACTCAAGAGTACCTTCTTCCTCTTAATTGGTGAGTGACTTCCCTTGATATTCCAGGTAATCAAATCATTAGCCATAATCTTCTGCAATTACATTTCAATTCCAGAGAGGAGGAAGCCGAACCACAAATTGCTGAGCCTTAGTGTCGCATGATCCACCAAATATAAAAACTACATGAACTAAAACCACTACATTTAACAAACATACAAAATTATTAAAAATAAAAAAACAACAAAAACCAGAAAACAAACCAACATATAAAGCGCCAAGAGCGCTGAGTAGGGGAACTCACCCCCTGCCCGGAGGGGGCAACTACCCATCCCGAACTGCCCATAAATAGGCATCTAACCATCTCAACCACCTTCACTTCTCCCAGCTAGAGCCGCATCGCAAGCACAAGCTAAAAAGAATAAACACCCCATAGAATATCAATATGAATAAAAAAACATTCTTTTATTAAAAAAATGAGGGAATAAATACCCCACCCATCCTTTGGTATATCCTAACTTAGAAATTTAAAATGTACATCTTAACCACCGCCAGACATAGTTTGAACCAAATTATTATCAATAGATGGAAAAAGAAGGGGAAAAAACAAAGCTCCAACCAGATTTCCTCCATTTCTTTTACAGAATGATAAACGCATACCCAAGCAATAATATTTATACATACTACAATTGTTTAACTTAAGTTAGTTTGTCCATAAAGTCTCTTGCCTTCTCCGATATGTCAAAGAGATGCATGGACCATCTAAGGTGATCCGAAGCACTGCCGGATATCTCAGGGAGTCCTGAATCCCAAGCTCCTTCAATCTTCTCTTGACACCATCATACAATTTTCGTGTCTGGATCACCGCCGCTGACAAGCCCTGAAAAAACATGATCTTAGACCCCTCGTAAATTAGGGCCTTTGGATCCTTCTCCTTATCCTGGTAATGATGGAACCGCACCAGGAAAGGACGAGGGCGTTGACCCAGACCTGACCTCCGTGCTGCGATCCGGTGAGCCCTCTCTATCTTCAATCCTCTTATGCCAGTCTCCAACTCGAGGAATTTCGGAAGCCAATCTTCAACAAATTCTGCAGGCCGCTCACGATCCTTGCCCTCAGGCAGACCGATGATCCGAATGTTTTTTCTCCTGCCCCTGTTTTCAAGATCATGCACTTGGTCACGCAAATTACGAACCTGCGTCTTCAGGGCTTGGATCTCATCCTTGAATGAACTTGCATCAGCTTCCACCACTGTGACCCTGTGCTCCACCTCATCCGTCCTCTTCTCCAGGTCTCCCAGCTGCTGCTCATGCTTCTGCAGCATGAGAGAGACTGGAGCCAGCTTCTCTTCAATCTGTTTCCCCAGCATCTTGAGAGATTTCGAGAGCTGATTCACCAGGTCCTGGAGAGTAATCTGCTCTGAGGCTGCTGCAGGCTGAGCTGCAGACTTGGCCTCAGATGCTCTTCCTTCCTTTTTAGGCATTTCTGGACAGGTAAGTCAATTTTTAAATGTTTCTTGGGGCTCCACAATCTTTCCAACACCCTAAGAAATCCCGATGACCTGGGTTGGGTGGGTTAAAGGACCGTCCTGCTCCTGCTGCGATGCGAAGCTCTGCAGTGTGATTTTCTCAGATCACCGCCATCTTAGATCCCCCCCGGAGTCACGTTTAACTCAGATCAAATAAGAACAGCAGGTTTCCGCTGATAAAGGAGATCACTGAACCAGGTGGGAATTTTCTCCCACCAATTGATTATTAATTCCAGATTTTAATTCAGTTCCACCATCGGTGATGGCGGCATTCAAACCCAGCTCCCCAGGATATTACCTGGGTCTCTGGATTAATCCTCTTGTGGTAATACCACTAGGTCACCATCTCCCCCAGTCAATGAAAATGTCCCAAGTCTTCATACAAGTGGGATTTGACCATGTTATTTCGTGCAATTCTGGTCTCCTTCCTATCGGAATGATGTTGTGAAATGTGAAAGGGTTCAGAAAGGATTTACAAGGCTGTTGCCAGGGTTGGAGGATTTGAGCTATAGGGAGAGGCTGAACAGGCTGGGGCTGTTTTCCCTGGAGCGTTGGACACTGAGGGGTGACCTTATCGAGGTTTACAAAATTTATGAGGGTAAAAGGCATCTGGATGGGTATATGAATAGGAAGGGTTTGGAGGGATATGGACTGGGTGCTGGCATGTGGGACACGATTGGGTTGGGATATCTGGTTGGTATGGATGAGTTGGGCCAAGTCTGTTTCCATGCTGCACATCTCTATGACTCTATGAATAAGCAGTGACTTCAAATCCGATGCAGTAAAGGTGACCCACAGCCTTTCTATAATCTGTTCTGAAGAGCAAATTCATTTGCCAGATGAAAGAGGCTTGGGTCGGAGCAAGTATCATTATCACAAGTCTCAATATCGTATGATAGCAGATTGTTTGCAGTCGACGTTACCTGTTAACTTTAGTAGCTGTCAGGAGCAACTTGTCTCCATTTGTCCGTGGGTATCAATTGTGAATAAATACACATTAAAGCACATGCATCAACATAACGTTTTGCCATTTTTTTTCCCATTTGTTGCCAGATATTGGAACTTTAAACAGGATGGAATGAATATTTTGCCCTTGATGTACAGGGTGAATTAGCAGCACTAAACACTGGAAATGACACGTTTTCAATGCCTAAACCTGTTGTTCTCACAATGTAAATATTTGCATTTTGGCTTCACTAAACAGTCCACCTGAAAAACGTAAGAACTAGGAGCAGGAGACCATCTGACCCACTGAGCCTGCTGCACCATTCAGTAAGATCATGGCTGATCTTTTTGTGGACTCAGCTCCACTCACCACCACCACCCCCACCCCTACACCCGCCCTCATCATTACCCTTAATTCCTTTACTGTAGAAAAATCCATCTTTACCTTAAAAACATTCAGTGAGGTAGCCTCAACTGCTTCCCTGGGCAGGGAATTCCACAGATTCACAACCCTCTGGGTGAAGAAGTTCCTCCTCAGCTCAGTCCTAAATCTGCTCCCCCCCCTTGTTTTGAGGCTATGCCCCCTCATTCTACTTTCACCTACCAGTGGAAACAATCTCCCTGCTTCTATCTTATCTATTCCCTTCATTATTTTATACGTTTCTATAAAATCCCCCCCTCTCATTCTTCTAAATTCGAATGGATATAATCCCAGTCTACTCAGTCTCTCCTCGTAAGCCAGGTTAATGACTCTATGACTAAGTGATGTGAATATTGCTGAAAAGTGGGAGGTGGTCAAAAATTCTCAAAAATCAGGACCAATTCAGTAATGCTTTTCTCTACCGCAACATCTCGGCCAATCTGTCAACCAGTAAGTACTTTCTCCTCCTGCCGCATAACTTCTTGTGGTGATTTGAAATTTGGCATTTTTGCATTTGTCCTGATAAACAAATGATGAAAAGCATTGGAACCATGTCTGTTTTTTTTATTTTCTCAGCAGCTGTTTGATGACAAGATAGGTGTTTTTGTACACGGAGACCCTAACACTCTGACAGTCACTAACATCAGTAATCTCAGGTCGGTGGTGTATGGAGCTGTTCACTTCACTCACAAATAAATAGTAGGGACTCTTTTTAAAAAAAAAAAAAATTAGTTTGCACTCTGTGAATAAAATCCTGTTAGTGCGGATATATATCTGAGGTCAAGTATGTTGATTTAGGCACTTGTAGAGTCATAGGGCTGTACAGCATGGAAACAGACCCTTCAGTCCAACTCATCCATGCCGACCAGATATCCTAAATGTATCTCGTCCTATCTTCCAACATTTCACCCTATCCCCCTCAACCCTTCCTATTCATTTCCCCATCCAGATGCCTTTTAAATGTTGTAATTGTACCAGTCTCCACCATTTCCTGTGGCAGCTCATTCCATACACACACCACCCTTTGCATCAAAAGGTTCCCCCTTAGCTCCCTTTTAAATCTTTCCCCTCTCACCTTCAACCTATGCCCTCTAGTTTTGACCACCTCTACCCAGGGGAAAAGACCTTGTCTATTTACCCTATCCATGCTCCTCATGATTTTATAAACTTCTATAATAAGGTCACCCCTCAGCCTCCAACGCTCCAGGGAAAACAGCCCTAGCCTGTTCAGCCTTCCCCTATAGCTCAAACCCTCCAACCTTCCCAGTATAAATATAGAGCACATTTGCCACCAGTGGACAGAACACCCATTTGTTTTGGTTTTTACTTTAGTCTCCCAAAAATATAAAAGTAAAATATCCGGAAGGAAGAACTTGTGTTTCTCTGTTGAGTTGCACAAACTCAGGGCACTCCAGAGCTCTTTTGCATAAAGTACTTTCTGTAGCACAATAATAGAAAACATAGGAACAGAATTAGGCAATTCAGCCCATTGAACTGCTGCACCTTTCAGTGAGACCATGGCTAATCTGATCATCCTCAACTTACCTTTCCCTGCCTTTACCCCATAACCCTTCATTCCTTTACTGATTAAAAATCTATTTCAGCCTTGAAAGTGCTAATGATTAATCATTAGCAGTAACCATTGTCAACCTGCTTTGTTTTTGGGTATGGCTGTAGCCTTGTCTTTCCCCATCTCTGTGAAATGCAGCCTTACAACTTTCGAGAATATTCCTGTTTGTCTAATTCTGGCCTCTGGAGTATCCCTGATTTCAAGTGCTGGGCGGGTGGTGTCCATGTTTCAAACATCCGACTTACAGATGAGATCCCACGTTAACAATGAACTTAAAGATTTGACACGCGAGCAGTTGCTCGGACTTATGAACAACAGTTTCATATTTTTTGGGGGTGGTATGGTGGCTCAGTGGTTAGCACTGCTCCTCACAGTGCCAGGGACCCAGTTTCGATTCCAGCCTTGGGTGACTGTCTGTGTGGAGTTTGCACATTCTCCCCGTGTCTGTGTGGGTTTCCTCCAGGTGCTCCGGTTTCCTCCCACAGTCCAAAAATGTGCAGGTCAGGTGGATTGGCCATGCTAAATTGCCCATAGTGTTAGGCGCATTAGTCAGAGGGAAATGGGTCTGGGTGGGTTACTCCTCGGAGGGTCAGTGTGGACTTGTTGGGCCGAAGGGCCTGTTTCCACACTGTAGGGAATCTAATCTTCATCCATTTTGTACTCTGACGTGGACACTAATTGGCTTTTAACCATACTCTGGAAGAGAATCTTTGTGTTCTGAGGACTGTATGTACTGTTGATAAGGAGAAACTTTACCTCTTTGTAGAGAAGTCAATGGGCGGGACCCGTCACCATTTCAAAGTAAGGTTTAGAGGGGATTAGAGGAAAATGTCATTATGAGCATGGTGATTATCTGGAACTCACTGACTTAAAGGACAGTAGAATCCTTGCAGTTTGGACGCAGGCCATTTGGTCCCTACCAGCCCTCTGAAAAGTATCCCTCCCAGTCCCAACCCCCTACCCCTGCATTTCCCATGGCTAACCCACTTAGCCTCCACATCCCTCGACACTAAGGGCAATTCAGCATGGCCAATCCACCCAAACCTGCACAGCTTGGACCGTGAGGGGAAGCTGGAGCAAGCCCACATAGACACGGGGAGAATGTGGAAACTCCACACAGATGGTCGGCACGGTGGCACAGTGGTTAGCACTGCTGCCTCACAGCGCCAGAGACTCGGGTTCAATTCCTGCCTCAGGTGACTGACTGTGTGGAGTTTGCACATTCTCCCCTGTGTCTACATGTATTTCCTCCGAGTGCTCCGGTTTCCTCCCACAGTCCAAAGATGTGCAGGTCAGGTGAATTGGCCATGCTAAATTGCCCATAGTGTTAGGTGAAGAGGTAAATGTAGGGGAATGGGTCTGGTTGGGTTGTGCTTCAGGGGCTCGGTGTGGACTTGTTGGGCCGAAGGGCCTGTTTCCACACTGTAAGTAATCTAAACATGGTAGTTTGCGTGTGGAGTGAACTTCCTGACGGAAGTGATGGATGTGGGTACAATTACAACATTTAAAAGGCATTTGGATAAGATAGGAAAGGTTTGGATATGGGCCAGGAGCAGGCACTGGGACCAGTTTAGTTTGGGATTACATTCGGCATGGACTGGTTGGACCAAAGGGGCTGTTTCTGTGCTGTGTGATTCTACGACTGCTTGAAACACCATAACATACAAGGTCTAGGGCCATGTGCTGGAAAATAGACAAGTTTTTGATGACCATTGTGGTCACAGTGGTATGTACTGTCAAACGTGTGTGACTCTATAACCTTTCAACCTCAACTTGAGATCAATTCTGTTTAAATATTTTGATAATCAGGACTCTCATCTCACTAGTTTTGGCTCAAGCTGCGTTTATAAACATCAGTGGGATGCGGAGATTGCAATGCTGACATGCTAAGGCAGAGGCTTTAATAGTTCCTCATGTGGCTCGCAGTCAACATTTGGCTTATAGCATTCCTGTGAAGCTCCTTGGGGAAAGTTTTATCATTTAGGCACTACGTGCACTCAAGTTGTTGTTGGATTGCACCATTAGTTTCTCTGCCTCTTTTGAGGAAACCCAAAGTTCGTTCCTCCGTCTTCATAGAATCCCTACAGTATGGAAGCAGGCCATTCGGCCCATCGAGTCATCACTGACCCTCCGAGCAGCATCCCACATGGGCTTGCCCCGTCACCATAAACATGTCAATTTGAAAATGCTACACACTTTTGGTTCTACAGCCCCTGGAATGTGCTTTTAATAACATTTAATGTTGCCTCTTCCTCTTAACCGAAGGACAAATGTCAAAGTTCCACCAAACTCTTCGCCAACGTTGATTTTTTTTAAAAAAGGATTATGTCAGCGAAGTTTGAGGGTTTTCGAACAAGAATACAAAAGATCTGGAATGATTGAAGCAGTGATGAGAAAAGAACAGATGGGTAAAGACAGGAAGATGCGAGTTCTTCAAGTCCTCTCTGGAAAAGGCTGACATGAAGCAATTAATCACTTGTTGTCTGTGAAAGACGACAGATCGGTGCAGCGTTCACATGCAGGTTGGGAATATTGCTATGGCAACAACCACTTGTATTTACTTAGCACCTTTAATGTCATGAAACATCCCAAGCCACTTCATTCAAGCGCTCATCATAAAAAACAAAATATGACACCGCGGAGATTTATGAATCACGTGACACTTGTTAACCTGATTTTTCCCGGACCAAAAGATGGAGGAGCAGACATCGGCTGTTCGGCCCATTGAGTCTGCTCTGGCACTCGGTCAGATCAAAGCTGATCTGATTATCCTCCGTTCCACTGTCCTGCCTTTCCTCCAGAGCCCTGGATCTGATTACTGATTAGACATGTGGCTAATTTCGACTGCACTTCAAGATCTACCCTCGCCAGCAATCTGCAACCTGACAGTTTTCTCAATGTTCCAATGTCCTTAGAATAGAATCCCTACAGTGTGGAAGCAGGCCTTTCGACCCACCGAGTCCACACCGACCCTTCGAAGAGCAAGCCACTCAGACCCCGCACCCCTCTCCCATCCATGTAACCCTGCATTTCCCAGGGCTCACCCACCTGCCTTACACACCCCTGTTTACTATTGGTTAAGTTATTCTATATTCTGGTCTCTTCTGTTTGTGTTTCACTCGGTAATATTGCAAATAAATTCTGTTTTGTTTCAAACTAAGTTGTTGGGCCAGCAGCATCACTGCTGGAATATCCACTACCCACCTGCTTAAAACAACAGCACGGTCAATCCATCTAACCTGCACACCTTTGGACTATGGGAGGAAATCGGAGCACCTGAAGCAGACACTGGGAGGATGTGCAAACGCCATGCAGCCGAGGCTGGAGCTGAACTCGGGACCAAGGATGTGGAGGCAAAGTGGATGATCCATGGGAAATGCAGGGATGAGGTGGGCATGGGATGCTCTTTGGAAGGTTGGTGTGGACTCGATGATTCTACGATTAGTGAGAACTGTCTGTGATGTATGTGCCTCGTGGTGTCCACCGAAACAGGCACTGCTCCTTATTATGAGAACGAAGCTCCCCACCCTTCCCCAATCTTGGTACCAATTGGGCTGTGGATTGAGTGGAAGAGGTTTTGCATTCGATATTATACCAGCAGCTGCAAGTTTCCCAGGTACCTGCAGGCAAACTGAAGTTTGTTTTTTTCATAAAGAGAGAGCATTTGAACCTTATCAATTGATTTAATAATCCAGAGGAACCGAGACTATCCGAACGACATGGGTGGGATGTATTTTGTTCGGATAATCGAATGTATGGATAATTGAATGCCGGATAAAACCGTTTAGCCAAGGATTGGGACCTCGCAATCTTGTCCGGATAATCCAAAATTCGCATAATCAAGATTCCTCTGTATATTTAAAGATGACCAGAAGATGCCATTGCAAAGTATTTTTACAGCACAGAAACAGGCCATTGGGCCTTGAAGATTCAAACGAGAGTTGTCGCAACTGGGAAACGTTTCCTTGACTTTTGAGAAATAGATAATTATTCCTGTCAGGATTTTGATGTTCATTATGTGAAATGTCCATTGTCTTTTATTACTTTTTTTTTCTATACATTGTAGCCTCTCGGTTCTAAAGTATCAGTAATTTTCTTGTGGCCATGTGGGACACATTGGTGAGTCATCAATGATGAATGGTTCAATCAGAAGTAGTCAATGTGGTGGTGAGTCGGATGTTTGAGCTTTTTTAATGGACTATACCAAGGTACTTACAGTAGATTGTTCCTGGAAAAGCAGCACAGAGAGAGAGTTGGAAAATAGCCATTACACCATCCTATCCATGGCAGCCATCAAACAAGAAATGATTGTGGTTGTTATTTCTTCTTAAAATCCATTGGCTCTCCTTGTTAATGATGAAATGAAATACAGGTATTCCCACTATCTGAAAGTAGAGTGTTCCTACAAAACCTTTCACAAGCCGAAATGGTGTACAGCGAAAAAGCATTAATTTATATGGGAAAAGTTTTGCCTTTCTTCACGAAAGCAAAAATTCCTCTTTGGATTTCCTTTGGTTGGCGAAAACAGGTACTAATGTAGGTCTTTCATTAAAACAAACTCTCAAAAAGCAGGGCAAACAGAAGGCAAGCTGAGCAAAATATCCTGAGCGCTTGATCAATCTGGAAATGAGTTTCATCATTTCCCCTCCCCCCCCCACCTTACCCTAGTTCCAACCTTCCCGCTCAGCACCATCCTCATGACCTGTCTGACCTGGCAATCTTCCCTTCTCACCTATCTGCTCCACCCTCCTCTCCGACCTATCACCTTCATCCCCGCCTCCATCCACCTATTGTACTCTTGGCTACCTTCTCCCCAGCCCCACCCCCTCCCATTTATCTCTCCATCCTGGAGGTTCCCTGCTTCATTCCTGATGAAGGGCTTTTGCCCGAAACGTTGATTTTCCTGCTCCTCGGATGCTGCCTGACCTGCTGTGCTTTTCCAGCACCACTCTGATCTAGACTCTGATCTCCAGCATCTGCAGTCTTCACTTTTGCCAATCAGGCAATTGTCTGCTAACCTCTTTTGCAAATAAAAGTCTCTGATCACTAAATTAAACAACCCTTCGGACTTCAGTGACACCAAATAGGTGGGAAGGCAGGCACGTGGTCTGTAGAGCGATCGTGGACAGACAGAACACATGGAACTGCAGCAGTTCAAGGAGGCAGCTCACTGCCAACCTCTCGAGGGCAACTAGGGACAGGCAATCAGTGCTGACCCAGTGTTTGCAAAATGAAGGGCCTAGGTCTTCCCCTTCTGAAGAGTAATGAGTAAAGTGGTGGGAAGGGAAGAGTTGGTCATGTTGGCAGTGGGGTGGTAGCGCCATCCTGCCACCACAGCGATTACAATCTGAGCAGGAAGGCCCAAGTGAACCTTCCTTACCCTGCTCACAATTGAAGCCCAGAAGTGGACGATTAGTGACCACTTAAGCGTCTGTAAATGGCCTGGACAGTCAGCGTTTCAGAGTCAGAAAGTGTGGCGCTGGAAAAGCACAGCCAGTCAGGCAGCATCCGAGGAGCAGTAGAGTCGATGTTTCGAGCAAAACCCCTTCATCCAAGGATGCTGATGATAACCGAATGCGAAACCTCTTCCAAGGACGCTTCTCTAGCACCTGCAGTCCTCACTTGATCCCTGTAACTGCTTCAGTTCCAGTTGAGAGGAGAATGATGTATTGTTCTGGGTGGGATGTTACTTTGGAGTGGTTTGTGGCAACTTGTGCAAGACTGAGGGATCTGTGTTGAGAGCCACCCCAACAGACTTCACTTCTGGCCCCCTCCACTCCAAACAGCACCCACCTTTCCCGATTCTGCCTCTCCGTCTTGGGGCCGATGTGATGATGCTTAAGTTCTGGCATTGTTCACCTTCGATTGGCCAGAAGCTTTGGGAAGGGCAGGGTTTCCTGCTTGAGGGTGTTGGGTCTTGCAGAAAGCACGCCGACAGCCAATCAGCTGCTTGGTTGCTGGAAGGGCTGGTGGGCTTGCTTAACTGAGTGGGTCCTGATTTATTTTCTTTGTCCTAGACATTTGCCCGCTTTCAGACTTGGCTCGAAAAAGGGAAAATCCAAGTGTTAAACCCGTTGGCTTGAAAGCACAGATTTGGAACATGGAGTTTTTAAAATTACACAGAATCCTGACTGTTCATCTTGACATAGCAACCCGAAACACAACACTTCCTATCCTGCCCCACCCCCACCCTCCCCGTGGATAATAAAATGTACAAAATCAAAGATGGCCTTCTCTTTGGGTTTGAGGACCCTACTATATCTCTTGATCAAATTTCAGATCTTATCCTGCAATTAAAGCTGCTCCATTAACTCACGTCACTAGCCTTCTAGTCCACTGTTCTGGTTGACTTTTAGTCCTAGTATTCCTGACTGGAATTTGTACTCCAGGGGAAGAGAGTTCCAGTGCCAATCCCAATCTCAAGAGGTTCCACACTCACTGAAGTAAAGTCATTAAGATCGTGCTAGCAAACACGGCAGCCAGTTTACACATGGCAGGGAGGTGAGCAGTCAGATTGCCAACATTGGGTGGGTGATGGTCAATGCCCAAATGTTGGTCAAGACATCTTCAAAGTCTGGCCTGGGATCTTCTGCCTGAGGTTGGAGGCAGTACCTTGTTTACACAGCTCACCTGAAAGACAGCAACTCCATGCAGTGCAGAGCTTCCTCAGCACCTGAGCATTGGATTGATGGACTGACCATTGGCTTGACCACGCAGTCTTGTGGGGTTGGCATCCGTGGGCCCTCAGTCTCAGGCAGCAGTCTGCACACATGCTCCTGGTGACTGTCGCACCTCAGAGTTACGGTTCTCTGTTCTGTTCAGGGCAGGAACGTACTGAGCAGGATGCTGGGGCTATCGAAGTGAAAAGTGGAATCTGACTTGAACTCCACAATTCACTTTGATCCACAGGTGGGCATCTTTTAAAAACAGGTCTCGTTTGCAGTCGCTAACCTTGGGAAAAGTCTTAAGAGATCAGTACTTCTTGTTGACTCATCACAGACCCCTAACTTGCTTATTTAAGAACCTAACACCAGTCTTAGGGACCCACCATGGACAATGACTTGTCCAATTTTCAGTCAAACCCTTTTTTTTAAAGCCAGGGATCCTTTTGCATGTAAGGTACAGGCTCCCTAAACTTGGTGTGACTTCTACATAACCAGATCAGAAGTACAAAACCTCAGAAGGTGCGTCTGGATCAAAGGACACCCTGTCGTTGATGAATTTGCTGATGATTTTACTGCAGCAGCGAGGGCCATGTGTTGTGTCCAAAATGCAGGTGGGAGTAAGCTGCTGAAAGAGAAGTAGATTAGATTAGATTACAATGTGGAAACAGGCCCTTTGGCCCAACAAGTCCACACCGACCCGCCGAAGCGTAACCCACCCATACCCCTACATTTACCCCTTACCTAACACTACGGGCAATTTAGCATGGCCAATTCACCTGACCTGCACATCTTTGGACTGTGGGAGGAAACCGGAGCACCCGGAGGAAACCCACGCAGACACGGGGAGAATGTGCAAACTCCATACAGTCAGTCACCTAAGGCGGGAATTGAACCCGGGTCTCTGGCGCTGTGAGGCAGCAGTGCTAACCACTGTGCCGCCCATTGCTTTGCTAAGAACTTCTTGGATGCAAGGGAACAATTCCTATCACTTTGGAGCATCAGGTTCCATACAAAAGTAGCAATTGTGCCTTTAAAATTATAAGTGCAACACCAAGTTTGTTGCTCAACCTGTTGAAATTTCTGCAAATCCAAAGAAAACACAGCATTTTTGCTTTCTGACTGTAGCCTAGAATTCTTTGTTTAATTTTTTGAATTGACACAGGTTTTGGTAGGAATGTATATTTGACAATGAATACATGCATCCTCTTTTGCAACTTATAATTCTTTATTTCGTGGCTGTCTGCTCGACAAAGGTATATTAAATGTTGTCAAAAAACCACTGGGATAATTCTGTAAATAATGTGATGAAGCACCTTTTATTCTCCTGGAGCTTCTGCACAGTTAAAAGAAGTCAACGCTAATTAATTGGCACATTGCTAATAAAAGCATAATACGGTGTCAGAGTACATACCAGCATATAATCTTAATATGTTAATAACATTTTTAAGGTAGCTTAAATCACTTACCTCCACTATAAAACTCCAGCAATTAATATTTTTCAGATGACTTCATTAATCTTGTGGTGAGCTTTAAAATTAATCTGTTAATTAAAAGGGCCTGAAATGATCATTGACTGATTTAAATATCTTTTGAATAGATTATAGAACGTTGGATCTTGATTCGAGGATGTATTTTGTCACAGTGGGACCAAAACCTTTAATTGATAGCAGTGATCTCGTTATTCCATTTTTGTGGTGACTGAAGTTTAAGAATAGAAACGCAATTTTCTTAAGTGGGTTATCCTCCTAAGGAATAGCGTTTTAGACAGTTTCTCATAATCCTACAGCAGACAACATCAACATACTGAAAGCTTTGTATTCCTTCAAGATACAAGGGAAAATGTCCAGTGAACTGAATCAGCAAAACCAAATCCCTGTACGCTTTCTAATGGATATTGAACACAGTGCATTGTAGGGTTTGCTATTGTTCAACAATGCGCGTGAATTGCTTCCTCCATTATGCGTCCCATGGCTTTCATATTTAATAGGACTCAAATTTATAGATCTTTACGGAATAATTTTTATTTGAAGGGCTCTAGTGTGGACAGCCCAGGAGATGGAAATTTCATTTCCGCGTGTAAAGTGCATTTCACTCAACTGATGTCAGTTTCTTATCTGCTGGTTATCAATATCTAAGTAAATGTATGACAGGTGAGAATGCCTGTAGTTAAAGGTTTATATACTCAGGAGAAATGAGAGTATCCAGTAAGAGTCAAGCTAGAAATGATTTTTCTTTTAAGAGATAGATAAGGCCTCTCCCTCTCTGTTCAGTTCATCAAAATTTTCAATCTCCCAGATCCTCTGATTTGCCTCAGTGTTGCCTCATTCTCAGACACCTTCAGACGTAATATTTCTTCAAGGGTATAAAGTACCTCCATACAGGAGTCTATTTAAGACTCTTAGCAAGATCGCAATACAATTCAGGCTCTTGTGCTGATATCATAACCTTTTTTACGTACAAACCTAACAGTCTATTTCATGATAAGAGCTTTCTTATTTTTCATTTTCATCTCAACAAGGTGAAAGGCGCAGTGTTAGGGGCTGGTATAATTTTCCAACTGATGGTACCCAAAAATCTTGCACAGACATTGCACAGACAATTCCAGAGCTAAGCTCTTCGATTTGGTTTTACCGTAACCTTCAAGTAGCAATCGCTAATCCTAAAAAGGGGAGCATGTTCATTACCAATGCAAATTGTCCTTCTGGCCTTTTGAATCTGCAGTTTTTGTGGAAGGGATCCTTACTTTGTTCCTTCAGTGTACTGTCTTCATAAGCCTCGATGTCATATATCCATATCATCATTTCCAACAAGTACAGCAAACCTAATTTTTACTGGAATTGTTGAATGGATACAGCATAAACAAAAAGGCTTTTTGACAATACATTACTTAGTAAATAATTAATGGCGTAAACTGCAGGAAAAAAACAAATATTTCCCTGAATTTACAACGTAATATCAAATATCCCCCTGAATTTATTAACATATTTGAACGAATATCAAACATCCCCCAAATTTACTAACGCACCTGAAATAATATCAAATATCCCCCTGAATTTATTAATGCACTTGAACAAATATTAAAATATTCCCCTGAATTTATTAATGCATTTGAACAAACATAAGATATTCCCCTGAATTTTATTAATGCACTTGAAATAATATTGAAGATCTCCATTGACTAATGTACCTGAAAAGCTATGAAAGCACCCCTGAATTTACACAGCTGGAAGCCCCGTGCTATGTTGATATGTTATACCACACTCTTTGCAGAGTGGTCACCTCTTGAGGTGCATAGCTCATACTGACACCCAGCCTGCACCAGGCTTCCTCCTCCCCACCCTAATTTGTGTTGAGCGATAGTGTCCAGCACCAATCACTTCCCTTTCTCTTTCGAGAGTCCTCAAACCAGCTTCAAGCAGTAAGTCCAACTCCAGTGGGACGGGTTTCTCACGGCCTGGTTTACCCAGTGTCCTTGAATCTCTGCGAGCTATATCTGGTAGACCCCAGCAGGAGTTGCTCTGTGATGAGTGGAGAATAAGCTGTCTTCCTTCCTGCTGTCCCCACCCCCACTTCTGTCCAGTGTTCCTGCAGTTATTGAGCAACCGGGATTAGACTTTCAGAAGTAAAAGAGCCCCAGGAGCACTAAAAATCTGCTTCAAGCAAGGGTCGGTGCCAACGTGAGTGCCAGGCGTGACTTCCAAGCAGGGATCTTTGATCAGCCTAAAAGGAGCCTTTACTTAATTTCAATATTTAATGGATTAAATTAAGGCTTGCTCACGTTACCATCTGCTTTGATTGGAATTATGCTTGGTGTTCAATTTAACCACCTGAAGTGAGGCTTATGAGCGCTCCATAAACAATGGATTAAAGGATTTGAGGCCTTAAAGTCATGCATCAGTGGTGGAATGTTTGCTTGGAATGTAGGATGCCCAGGTTTAATTCCTGGCTGGTATGGCATTCTTGATTAATAATTGAAGGTCCTGGGGCTAGACAGAAAGTAGAGCTGAGGCTCCAGACCAGAACAGCCAAGGTCTTTAATGAGCAGGCTGGAGAGGCCGAATGGCCTACGCTTGCTCCTAATTTGTAGCCTTCTATCTCTCGGCTCCTCAGTAAATATCTTGGGACTGGATGCAGTTTGTTCTTGGCAGCGGTATGAGGGACTGGCTGTCCACGTTTTCAGAGTGGTTTTGGATCGACATTGTTGGTATTTCTTCGCCAGGAATTCACAGAATCGTGGAATGGTTACAGTGCCAAATGAGGCCAAGCAGCCTCTTCCTGTTCATGCTAGCTCTGTATTCCAGGTCTGAATAACTCTCACTGCACTGGAACAGAGAATGGTATGTTTGAGTTGAACGGAAAACCTTTGAAGTGTTTCTAGTTTCGGGCAGATACTGAGAATCAGCCACCGTAGCAGACTTGGCAGGGAATGGGGATTCCCTGCCTGTACAGGCACTGTTTGCCCTGTCAAAAGGTTCACTCCCCATCCCTCCTCACCGCGCACACCATCCCCACATGCATCCAGTGGGGACCTAACTCCAAAAGAGAGCTTCATGTTTTATCAACCAGTTGGAGAGAGGGTGTCTCCTCTGAATTATCCTGTCCCTCTCTTACTTACCTACTAAGACTGCACCATTACTGGAGATCCACCCAACTTGGAGAGCCCACCCATCATCTTTTAACTTAACACTGAACACCCACCCACACCCCACTCTTGAGTAAACCAAGAATGGTTTCCCACACAATACAGACCTGACACCACCTCCCCCACTCCAATGCTCCATCCCTTTTCCCCTGCTCCCACCAACCCCCTCCTCCAACATCACTGCAGCAGGCAGAATCCCACTGGGAAATCCCTATCCAAAGTAATCCCCGTTTCCCTCCCCTTGTAATATTGGTTACAGTAGACATTGTCCCTATGGACTTCAGTAAGGTGTTCAACAAGATGCCACACAGTAGACTGGTTAGCAAGATCACATGGAATACAGGGGGAGCTAGCCAACTGGATACCAAAATTGCCTTAAAGGTAGGAAACAGAGGGTGATGGTGGAGGTTGTTTTGCAGACTGGAGGCCTGTGACCAGTGGTGTCCTGCAAGGATCCCGCAAGTGCTGGGTCCACTTCCTTTCGTCATTTATATCAATGATTTGGATGTGAACATAGGAGGAAGTTTGCTAAAGACAACAAAATATATGGTGTAGAGGAGAGTGAAGAAGGTTACCTCAGAGTACAAGGAGACCTTGATCAGATGGGCCAATGGGCCAAGGAGTGGCAGATGGAGTTTAATTTCGAGAAATGTGAGGTGTGGCATTTTGGTAAGACAAACCATGGCATGAGAGTTAATGGGAGGGTCCTAGGGAGTGTTGCCGAACAGAGAGACCTAAGGTTGTAGGTGCATAGTTCCTTGAAAGTGGGGTTGCAGGTAGACCGGGTGGTTAAAAAAGGCATTCGGCATGCTTGCCTACGTTGGCCACTGTGTTGAGTTGGGAGGTCATGTTGCAGCTGTACAGGGCATTGGTTAGGCCACTTTTGAAATGTTGTGTTCTGTTCTGGTTTCTCTGCTATCGAAGGATGTTGTGAAACATGAAAGGGTTCAGAAACATTTACAAGGATGTTGCCAGGGTTGGAGGATCTGAGCTACAGGGAGGGACTGAATAGGCTGGGGCTGTTTTCCCTGGAGCATTGGAGGCTGACAGATGACGTTATAGAAGTTTATAAAATCATGAGGGGCATGGATAGGGTAAATAGACGAGTTCTTTTCCCAGGGGCAGGTGAGTGAAAAACTAGAGGGCATAGGTTTAAGCTGAGAGGGGAAAGATCTAAAAGGGACCTGAGGGGTAACTTTTTCATGCAGAGGGTGGTGTGTGTATGGAATGAGCTGCCAGAGGAAGTGGTGGAGGCTGGTATAATTGCAACATTTAAAAGGCATCTGAATGGGTATATGAATAGAAAAGATTTAGAGGGATATGGACCAAATGCTGGCAAATTGGACTCGATCAGTTTTGGATATCTGGTTGGCATGAACAAGTTGCACCAAAGGCTCTGTTTCTGTGCTTTTTAACTCTCTGACTATGTGATATCAGTAGTGCGCTGCTTAATGGGTTCAATTCTTAACTTGTGTAATAACACAGAATCAGGGGAAGATAGGGGCACACTGATAATCACTGGGCTAATAACCTGAGGCATGTTTACTACTGTGGGGACACTGGTCCGAATCCCAACTCAGTTCCAGATGTGAATTTAAAGAAAAGGGATAACTCCGGGATTGAAGGGTTCTTGTGGCACAGTGCAAGTGTCCCTATCTCCGTATAAGGAGGCCTGGGTGAAGTCTCACTTGCTCCAGAGATGTGTGGTGATGCTTCTGCATAGGTTAAAATTCTGGGATTGATAGGGCTCTTGTGGCCCAGTGTTCATCTCTCAACATCTGGGACAGAGAGGCTCATGTTCAAGCACCGGGACCTTTCTGGACAGTTTGAGTAAAAACACATACACCTTATCAATAGGGCTCTTGTGATACAGTTGTAGTGTTTCCAGCTCTGAGCCAGGAGGCCTGGATCTTTTATTTATTGACTCGTGCGACTTGGGCTTCATTTGGATGTGCCAGTATTTATTGCCCATTCCTAGTTACCCTTGAGAAGGGGGTATTGGGCTGCTTTCTTGAACAACTGCAGTCCACCTGCTGTGTGGAGACCCTTAGGGAGAAAATTCCAGTGTTTTGACCCAGCAACACTGAAGGAGTGACGATATATTTCCAATACAGGATGGTGAGTGGCTTGGAGAGGAACTTGAAGGTGGTGGTGTTCCCATATATCTGCTGTGCTTGTCCTTCAAGATGGAAGTGGTCGTGGGTTTGGAAGGTGCTGTCTGAGGATCTTTGGTGGATTTCTGCAGTGTACCTTGGAGATGGTACACACTGCTGCTACTGTGTGGTGGTGGAGGGAGTGGTTATTTGTGGATGCAGATTCAGGCCCAATCTGCTCCAGAGGGTGTGTCCTCACATCACCCAACTGATAGATTGGAAAATATTTAAATCTCAGATTGAGAGATTGTGGTATGGGGAGTAGGTCTCTACCTCCGATATGGAGGGCACCAGTTCAAGTCCCACCTGTTCCCTTGATGTGTCACAACATATCTGAACAGGATGATTTGAAAACTATCAGATGGGCTTGACATTTTGTCACAAATCTTCCATCGATTAGAGTCATGCAGTACGGAAACAGACCCTGAGATGATTCTGCTCCATGTGCACACACCATGCGCTGTTCTCAACAGAACAAAAGTTTGGGAATAGCCATTCCCTTGTGTGTTACATAAGTCAAGACTTGACCGATCAGAGTTGGACCGAGGAGTCTGTTCCGGTGCTATTTGGGTGCGCTGCTTCATCGGTTCAATTCTTACCTTTGTATAACGACACGGAATCAGGGGAAGATGGTGGCACAGTAATCCAGAGGCCTACTTACTGCTGTGGGGCATGGGTCCAACTCCCAGCATGACGTATTTAAACAAAAGCTACAGTTCCGTAGATGGATTACAACAAAGCTTCACCAGACCGAGACCTGGGATGATAAGTTTTTTGTATGAAGAGTCAGAGGGCCTGTGTTTCATGGAGTTTAGAAGAACTAAGGAAAATCATATTAAAGCATCTAAAATTCAGCGAGGGCTGGACATCCTGGCTGTCTGCACAGGCCCCAGGAAGGGGGTTGGAAAGGGGAGAAGAGGTTACCCTATCAGGATATGCATTAGGCCCTATCGGGCAGGGATGAGATATTTCCTCACACAAAGAGTCAATCTATGGAATTCTCAACCACTCAAGGCTGTGGAGGCAATTTTACTGAATATACTTAAGCAAGAAATAAATACATCGAGAAGCTAAAGGTCTGGGGAGGGGGAGGGACTATGGCACTGAGGTAGAGGATCAGCATTGACCATGTTGAATGGTGGAGTGGGCTCGATTGGCCAAATAGTCTACACCCACTCTTATTTTCTGTGCTTTCCTGGTGCACTGTCTGTGCCAATGCCTTGACCAACTAATTAAAACTTTCTTCTCGTGAAGTGTAAATTGTTGTCCCCATTGAGATTTGATGTTCTTGTGATTGTGTCCCGATGAGTGCAGGACCAAAAACAAAGAAGGTACCGAGCCATTATAAATTAGCCTACGTTCCAATGGAACAGAGATGTTGCAGAATACAGGGAGGTGGTGATGTACTGGTATAGTGACTAGATTAGTAATCCAGAAAACCAGGCTGACTTGGGTTTGAATCCTACTATAGCTAATGATGAAATTTAAATTGAACAACAGTATAGTGGCCTTTTGATCATAATGTGGCCATTGTGGTTTGTATCACACGTGGAAATCTGCTGTCTTAACCAGTCTGGATACATGTGGAGACAGCACTCTGAAAGCTAGTGCTTCCAAAATAAACCTGTTGGACTATAACCTGGTATTGTGTGATTTTTAACTTTGTCCACCCCAATCCACCATTGGCTCCTCCACACAGTAGGATGAGCACTTTAAAACAAAGGATAAGTTGTCAGATGACGTCAGAGCCGCCTTCAATCCCGACCTGACCCCACATGGGAAACCCAGGCCCTCGAGTAAGGACCTTGAGTGTAAAGGTCAAGACACATACTCCATGCTTTTCCACACATTGAAACAGATGGATTGAACATCTCAAACTGTGCTGCCTGCAGTTTGCCGGAGAAAGTTTCACTCCATTAATTTTTCTCTTGAATGCCATCACACCAAAGACAGCAGCGTTTTCTCACAGAGAACCAGAAGATTACAGGTCCATTTCTCAAACACTGTTTTCACAGAGCAGACTTCTTTGCTGCTTTATGATGGACGACAGCCAGAAACCTTCACCTTTAATAATCATAGCGACAGAACTTCTTCTATAATTTAAGACAGTAAATTTTAATCTTTTAAAATGATGAGCTTATCTTGCCTGCAAATGCTGTGCAACAAAGTACATATTGGTTCAGCTCTCGGCCAGATTAATGTCATCGCCATTTCATCATTCCTCTGCTAAGTAAATTTTGACAAGTAAAGGCTGAAAAATGCGAGGAAATGTTTTGCAGATCAAGCCACTTGTACGTCTGACAGTGTGTTTCACTTTCAAAGTTAACCTTCTGCTGCAGGGTCGCTCATTTGGAAGGTTATCGTGGATTCTCTCTCCACAGATGCTGCATAATCTGCCAGGCTTTTAAAATATTTTGTCATGCTTTTTTTAAATCAAAATGCTTTTGGACTCATTCCTCTGTTATCAGCGTGTGGCACCTTGTGATCTGTTACAAGAATCTATTGTTTCCAACATTATTATTCTGGTGACCTGCAATTTGAATGTTTCTTACATCTGTGAATGTCCTCTAAATCGACACACTTCTAGATTATTCTGGAAGCACTTGTCTGATGCCAAGACTAGGGGGCATATTTTTTAAGGTGAGAGGGGAGAGATTTAAAAAAGACATGAGAGGCAAATCTTTTATATAGAGGGTGGTTCGTGTATGAAATGAACTTCCTGAGGAAGTGGTGGATGCTGGTAAAGGCACTTAGATAAGTACATGTATCGGAAAAATTTGAGGGATATGGGCCAGGAGCAGGAAGGTGGGACTAGTTCAGTTTGGGATTACTTTGGTATGGGCTGGTTGGGCCTAAGGGCCTGTTTCCGTCCTGTGTGACACATCAACTAATTTTCCGATCCAATTTTTCTCAAGTCTCTCTTCGGATGGGGGTATCGCTGACCAGGTTGGTATTTGCCACCCATCCCTAATTACCCCTGAAATGAGTGGCTTGCTGGGACCACTTCAGGAGGCAGTAAAGAGTCAACTTAGCCATGGATCTGGACTCACATGTCGGCTGGACCAGGTGAGGGCAGCAGATTTCCTTCCCTGAAGGACATTAGGAAACCAGGTGAGTTTTTGCAACGATCATGAGAGATAGCTTTGGTGAATAGAGTGAAAGAGAATCCAAAGATATTCTATTTTACTAGTTAAACGGTAAACATTTATTACATGGTAATTATTGGCTATTTCCAGTCCATTCAAGATATTTGATCATCTCTTGTGAGGCATGAGGCCTAATTCAAGAGTAACTTCACATTACAGTTTTAGCAATGTGCAGCTAGCATTATTTAGGGAATGCTGCATGATTTGTAGCAAGCACAGAAGAACTGGTTAGCTCTTCTCAGGATGTGTCCTTTATGTTCTAATGGGTGGAGCTCCTTTGTTAGTAAGTCAGTTAACCCATTCAGGTACTGATTGCTTTACGTAGCAATCCCCCCACATCAGCTGCAGGTCAGGAAGAAGGATTGACAGCCGCACCATTCAAGAGCTGCTGTTTTACTGACTGCTCCTCCCACATCATAAAAATGTAGAGAATAGGAGGAGGCCGTTCAGCCCTTCAAGCCTGCACTGCCATTCAACATGATCATGTCTGATTGCCCCACTCAGTCCCCTGTTACCCACTTTCTCCCAAAAACCTTTGATCCCTTTAGACCTAAAAACTCTATGTCACAGTTTTTTTGAGACCAGTAGCCTCAAATGCTTTTTGAGGTGGAGAATTCTACAGTCTCACTGCTTTCTCTGGGTGAAGAAATTTCTCTTCATCTCAATCCTAAATGGCTAACCATGTATTCTTGAAATGATCCCTGGTTCAAAACCCTCCAACCATTGTGAATATCCTTTGTGTTTATCCTTTTCAGTCCTTTTGGAATTTTATAGATTTCCAAGAGATATACCTCCCTTTCCTCTAAACTCCAATGAATATATTGCTAACCGATCCAGTTTCTCTTCATTCTTCAGTCCTGCCAAGTCCAGGATCAGTCTGGAAGATATTTGTTGGACTGTCTCCATGAGGCAGAATCCAGCCATCAGATAAGAAAGCAAAATCTGCGCACAATGCTTTAGGTGTGATCTCTCCTCAGCAAGACCTCATGCTCCTGTACTCCAATCCTCTCGCTCTGAAGGACAGCGTTCCGTTTGCCTTCTTCATCACTTCTGTGCCTGCTCACAATGATCCTGGCGTATTTGGAGGTTATGTCCGATATTCTGGAATATTTGGTTCTGAAAGGATGTGCTTGCTTTCTCTCTCACGGCCCGTCATGCGATTGACCCTACTGTGTTTGAAATCCAAGAAGTCATGTGTCCATCTCTAGTCACCCTGTTATAGGAAGGATATTATTAAGCTAGGAGAGGCTTCATAAGTGATTTACCAGGATGTTGCTGGGAATGAAGGGTTTGAGTTATGGGGAGAGGCTGGATAGGCTGGGACTTTTTCCCTGGAGTGTAAGAGGTTGAGGAGTCAGCTTATAGAGGTTAATAAAACCATGGCGGGTATAGATAGGATGAATGGCAAATGTCTTTTCTCTAGGGTAAGGGATTTCAAGACTAGGTGGCATATTTTTAAGGTGAGAGGGAAAAGATTTAGAAAAGACATGAGGGGTGACTTTTTTTTCACACTGTGGTTTATGTGTGGAATGAACTTCCACAGAAAGTGATGGATGTGGGTACAGTTAGAAAAATATTTAGATAAGTACATGAATAGGAAATGTTTGGAAGGATGTGGGCTGGGAGCAGGGAGGTGGGACCAGTTTAGTTTGGGATTATGGTCAGCGTGGACCAAAGGGTCTGTTTCCATGCTGTATGCCTCTATGTCTTTGAGATGGGTGGATTTACACTTCACAAAGGACCATGCGAATGTATGCTTCACTATGATGAAGCGTTTGTTAAATGATGACACTGCTGAAGTTGATTTAATAACCGCTGGTGGCTCAAGTCGAATGATGCCTGGTTATTCTGCTGGATCTTGTTTCCAGCAGTGCGGCTTGTCAGGCAGGCTGTGTGGGTGATCTGTACTGATGAAACTAATTGAGCGACCAACACGAGATAAGTTGTTAAATAATTAGCGGCATCTGCTCTGTGTCATACCTGCAGTACCCTGAGCGGATGGACAACCTGCTCGTTGCTAATGAAGAGGAAAGAGATTGCGATGTCTATCTTGCTGCTGCATTGCAAAAATAAATGCAGACTCATGTACTGATGTATTGAATACGGTTTGGAAAGGATTGTTGCATTTGGAAAATGTACTTGCTGGACTGTAAATAACACTGTACCTCAACATTCATAGGCTCAGCACAGGCCAGTAATGTGCTATCCAGAGTCAAAATGCATTAAGTGCTAAATCAGGAGTTGTGATGAGAGCAAGTAACCAAAATGTCAAACACACCCTGGAGCTGTATCGCGACCTCTTTTGACTTGCATTTTATTTCCACTGTCCCTGTGGACAGCAACAACAGGGTTGGCAGGGAAGGAGTGAGCGAGTGAGACAAATCAAACGCAGAAGTAAACTGCGGACGCTGGAAATCAGAAGCAGATTGTTGGAGGAGCTCAGCAGGTCTGCGGAGAGAGAAACAGAGCCAATGGTCCAAGTCCAGGGACTCATCTCTGAAGAAGGGCTGCTGGACTTGAAACTCTGTTCCTCTCTCCACCAGACCTGCTGGGCTTCTCCAGCACTTCCTGCTTTTGTCTGAGCTGAAGTCGGGTTGCTCTTTGGATAAGTCAGTGCAGACACAATGGGCTGAATGGCCTCATGCTGAGCCTCCCTGTTCCATGAGTGATTTAGATTAGGGTATGATTGTAGTTTGTGTTGACAGTGAATGGCACTCCCATCCACTGATTATGAAAGGCAGGAATAAAACGTCCATCTCCTGCCTTTTTAAAAGGGGAGCAAAGGCAGTTTAATAGAGGTGCTTCCAGTATAGAATAGAATCCCCACAGCGCAAATAGAGGCTATTCGGCCCATCGGGTCTACACTGACCCTCTGAAGAGTATCCCACATCAACCCACATTTACTGCAGTTAACCCATCTACCCTGCATGCTTTTAGCTTTTAAGACCATTTTAGCAGAGCCTATCCATCTCACCTACACATCTTTGGACTGTGGGAGGAAACCCACACAGACACAGGGAGAATGTGCAAATTCCATGCAGACAGACAGTCACCCGAGGCTGGGATCGAACCCGAGTCCCTGGCACTGTGAGGCAGCAGTGCTAACCACTGAGCCACTTTGCCGATCCAGTGTTCCTCAAGCCACGGTGTGGAGGAGCACCAAATCCTTCTGAACATTTGGAGCATCGTTTTTGTGTCACGTTGACATGCAGTGTGCTCAGACGCGAGCAAACATCACCAGCAAATTGATTACAGCTCTGTGGGTATCATCAGCTCTGCAAAATCAACAAACAGAAAAAGTCCTTGTGAATAGATTGTTGCTAAAGTGGTTGGTATTTGTCTGAAATAATTGGCATGTAGAAGACAATGAAGGAATTAGATAGAAATTACAACAGGCTGTTTGGATCTGTTGGTGTTTATTTTCCACTTGGGCAATCGTCCTGATTCTCAAAGGGCTCGATTTTAACTCACTCAGAATCCATTCATTTAGACACAGTCAGTTCCAGACCCGTGAGATTGTGTGTGTTCCCATGGCTTTAATCTTCCATCACTTCTTTAAAAATCCCACTCAGCTCCTGAAAAACCAGCTTCACAGTTCACATTTTCATTTATGTTTCAGGGAGTGAAATGGCCCTGGTTCTGTGGAGATGTTGTCAAAGTGATAATGTCACCCGATTTGTTTAAACTCAGCAGCTGGTAGATTGGAAATTCCGTGAATCCGTCCAGAATTCCAAGCTAGTCCCAATAATGGTTACCATGACCACTGCCTTTGGATCCTCATACTCAGCAGCAGTGGATCACGGCTTGAACAGTGCAAGGTGAAAATAGGTAAAGCCAGAGCATTAACACCAGCACAGGCTTCCTGCCGCATCCAACATCCATTTTGCCATCTCCCTGACAATTGCTAAGGAACAGGCAGCATGATGGCTCAGTGGTTAGCACTGCTGCCTCACAGCGCCAGGGACTCTGGTTCGATTCCAGCCTCGGGTGACTGTCTGTCTGTGTGGAGTTTGCACATTCTCCCCGTGTCTGCATGGGTTTCCTCTGAGTGCTCCGGTTTCCTCCTACAATCCAAAGATGTGCCGGTTAGGGTGGATTGGCCATGGGAAATTGCCCATTGTGTCCAGGGATTTGCAGGTTAGGGTGGATTGGCCATGTTAAACACTCATGCTGTGCAGGGTAGCTGGGAAATCCACTGGAAATGCAGGTTTATGGGGATGGGATGGAACTGGGTGGGATGGACTTTGGAGGGTCGGTGTGGACTCAATGGGCTGAATGGCCTGCTTTCATTCTGTCGGGATTGTAACTGGCTTCAGAATAACAAGTTCTAACCTCATTTCGAAAATAAAAACCGAACGAACTGCAGATGTTGGAAATCAGAAACAAAAGCAGAAGTTGCTGTAAAAGCTCAGCCAGTCTGGCAGCATTTGTGGAGAGAAATCCTGGAGTTAATGTTTCAAGTCATAGTCATAGAGATGTACAGCATGGAAACTGATCCTTCGGTCCAACCAGATATGCCAACCCAATCTAGTCCCACCTGCTAGCACCCGGCCCATACCCCTCCAAACCCTTCCTATTGATATACCCATCCAGATGCCTCTTAAATGTCGCAATTGTTCCAGCCTCCATCACTTCCTCTGGCAGCTCATTCCATACACGTACCACTCTCTGTGTGAAAATGTTGCCCCGTAGGTATCTTTTATATATTTCCCCTCTCACCCTAAACCTATGCTCTCTAGTTCTGGACTCCCCGACCCCAGGGAAAAGACTTTGCCGATTTACCCTATTCATGCCCCTCATAATTTTGTAAACCTCTATAAGGTCACCCCTCAGCCTCCGACGCTCCAGGGAAAACAGCCCCAGCCTATTCAGCCTCTCCCTATAGCTCAGATCCTCCAACCCTGGCAACATC
>NC_057718.1:97000653-97022547 GCF_004010195.1 Chiloscyllium plagiosum
CATCCAAATCATTTATGTAAATGACAAAAGGTAGAGGACCCAGCACCGATCCTTGTGACACTCCACTGGGCACAGGCCTCCAGTCTGAAAAACAACCCTCATCACCACCCTCTGTCTTCTACCTTTGAGCCAGTTCTGTATCCAAATGGCTAGTTCTCCCTGTATTCCATGAGGTCTAACCTTGCCCATCAGTCTCCCATGGGTAACCTTGTCGAACGCCTTACTGAAGTCCATACAGATCACATTTACCGCTCTGCCCTCATCAATCGTCTTTGTTACTTCCCCAAAAAACTCAATCAAATTTGTGAGACATGATTTCCCACGCACAAAGCCATGTTGACTATCCCTAATCAGTCCTTGCCTTTCCAAATACATGTACATCCTGTCCCTCAGGATTCCTCCAACAACGTTGCCATCACCGACGTCAGGCTCACTGGTCTATAGTTCCCCGGGCTTGTCCTTACTGCCCTTCTTAAACAGGGATGTGCTCCTTCCAGTGATCCTTCCAGAGAACAGCTTGGTTTTGCTGCCTAGAAGCAGCATATATTTGTATTGGGCTCTGCAAACTCAAGCTTCCCACAGCTTTTGGATTACAGTGACAGGAAACTTGGCAACCCCAATCTTCGGCTAAGCCTCTCCCCAGCTTGTTCGCCACCTTTTCTCCCATAGAATGAAACATTGTGATTTGTTTGTTTGTAATTTAGCATTCTTGTGATGGTCCTGAGTCGCAGCAGTGTGTACCATCTACAAGATGCTCTGCAGGAATTCACCGAAGATCCTGGGTCAGCACCTTCCAAACCCACAACCATATACATCTCGCAGGACAGAGGCAGCAGGTATAAGGGAACACCGTCCCCACCTGTGAGTTCCCCTCCAAACCACTCATCATGCTGATTTGGAAATATCTCACTGTCCCTGGGTCTAAATCTTAGGGACAAATTTCTCCCTCAGGGCATTGTGGTCTACCTGAAGCACATGGACTGTCAAGATGGCAGCTCACCCCCACCTTCTCCAGGGCACTAGGGATGGGCAATAAATGCTGGCCCAGGCAGCGATGCCCATATCCCATGGATGAAATAAGAAAAAAAGTGCAAGACCAAGAGCTTTGACAACATGTTCTGGTCAGTCATGTTCAAGTCCTTTACTATGAAGTGACTTTTTAATTACATAATCGTGTGGCTGCAATCAAGAGTCCAAATCCTCATGGGCTTCCTTTCAGTCTGACACTGGGTTCACCTGCAGTGACCTTCAGTACATTCCCTACAGATCTAGCTCGTAGATGACTACTCGATAGCGCTGCATGGCCCTGCATCTGCCTCTCCATTCCTGGTGAAGGAGGCACTGTGTAAGCCAGCTGTCCAACCTCACTGCATTGAGGTATAAGCCAACATTTCCAGGTTGCCTCATGATTATCTGTGAGTTAGCATGGGAGGGCTATTCAATCAACTTCGAGCTCAGTCCGAATTTAATCCATCTGAACTGTAGCTGTAGATAGGTAGTTGTAGAATTCTGAAATTGTGACGCCCATTGGTGCTAGGCAATTGCCACCAACACAAAGTTGCAGCTTGAATCTGAGCCTGATTGGACTATAAGCATTCATGATCTACAACGTTAGGCCCTTCTAACATCTCAAAAATGTGTTTAAAATTCAAGCTACACTTGTTGCTCAAACAGCCTATTTTTTCATTGCCTTTCTGTGACCTTTGAGCACCTGCAATAGCCCCTTCTGTGATGATGATGAACTTTGTCTTCTTTGGTCAAGAACTGGACTAATGTATTTAATGATATTGGAGTGAGGTAGGCAGGAATGCCAGAAGAGCTATTGGGCCAACGACTGTCATTGTACGTTGTCTGTCGCTCTAAGCATAAATATATTGTATCGTTGACATAATACAATAGTTACATTGACTTTCTCTTTTAATGATCTTTTGGGTGGATCATTTTCTTTTTGTGATTGAGGCAAAGTTGAGATACCTCTTGTACAGCTTTGCTGTCAACTCCATACAGCATATTGTCGTTTGTCGTGTTGTTATTGCCTGTTTTTTTTTCCACCCAGAATTAATTTTCCTTCATTCAGTGAGTGGATTAGCTAGCAATGTGCCGTGCTGCTGTTTGATAAATTATTGCCCCAATAGCCTTTTTTCTCCTGGCCACTTGATACATCTTCACATTTTCTTTTCCACACTCGGTTTGCTTTGCCAGACCTTTTCATTACTTGATTTATTTTTCAATCTTTCCTTCTGTCAGGTTTTGTGACATTTTTACTGAAATAACTTCCAGTCAATAACTTGTAAAACCTGACTTCAGAATACCAACCCAATGTAATAATGGGGTCTTGGAACCAGATGCAGATGATTCTATTTCCTGATGATCATTGTTCAATATTACTCATGACTCAAACGCCTTTCCTTTGAACAGCTCAGGGATGAAAAATGAATCTCCAGGAAAGTCTGCTGCTGTTGTGATTTTCTGTTGATCATTTCCAAGATGTTGGGACTTCCTCCCAGAGTCCCACGTTGGCCAGACAAACGATCTGAGCTCTGAAAAGAAATCCCACAGGAAAACAAACCCTTTTATCAGAAGCGGCAATGTTTTTCTGCCTGAACTAAATATAGCAGTGTATAAATAATAAGATCATAATGCAAACCAAACTAACTTGCATGCTACGTAGTAATATCCTTTGTAAGATTTTGTCAACCAAAAAGGATGTTGATGTCGTTGGTGATTGTAAAACACTTGATTAAGAAACACCAGTCTAAATATGAGGCATAAGCTCAGGCTAAATAAACATATGACCTATAACAGCTGAGAACATTAGGACAGATGGATGGCATTTTCCTTATATGTTCTTTTGAGACATACGATTCCTAGGGGAATTGACAGGGTAGAAGCTGAGAGATTTGTTTCACCTTCTGGGAGAGTCTTGGACCAGACGACATAATCTCAGAATAAGGGGCTCATAAATCCATTAGTTATAGAACAGGAGTAGGCCATTCAGCCCCTCAAGCTTGCTCCACCATTCAATGCTATCATGGTTGATTCGACATTCCTCCCATCCCTTTTCTGCCTGCTTCTGTTACCTTTAATTCCCGACAGATCATACATCTGTCTGTCTCAGCCCTGAATATACACAAGGGTTATATACATGATTTAAATTATTCACGTTTAAAGGTTAGAGATTAGTGAAGAATGTGAAGAACTACTTTTCTCAAGTTGCAAATATCAAGCACCCAGAGTTCGCGGTCCATGAGGGTGGTGGAAGTGGAGATGGTCAATGGTTTCAGAAGGAGATTGGATGGACAACTTAATGATAACGTGAAGAGGTTTACATGGGTGGGGGGGAACAGCACTGACCGGATTGCTGGAGACTCGATGGGCCGAATGGCCTCGTTCTGGGCCATAACTAACTCTGCGACTTCTAAATGCTCAAATCATAGGTAGTGGATGGGGATGGGATAGGAAATCAAAGTAGAAAAATGTTGCACTGAGCAACTAGAGATCGGGGAAACGTAAAGTTAAATGAAATGGCAATAACATGTAAGACCAGAGTAGGCTATTCTACTCATCAAGTATACTCTGCTGATCAGATAATCCTGGGTTGGGATATCTGGTTGGCATGGAAGTGTTGTGATGTAAAGGATTCCAAAGATTTACCAACCTCAGAAAAAAAATTGATCCTTATCTCAGTTCTTGAAATGGGCGACCCCTCATAGTTCCTTGAACGTAGAGTTACAAGTAGATAGGATAGTGAAGAAGGCATTTGGTATGCTTTCCTTTATTGGTTCAATGCATTGATTTTGGGATGGGATGTCATGTTGCAGCTATACAGGACATTGGTTAAGCCATTTTTGAAATATTGTGAGCAAATCTGTTCCCCCTGCTATCTAACTGGGCGGTATCATTTTTCTGCCTTTAGCTGCCAATGCATTTCTTAGCAGCTCACTCATGTCCCTTCGGAAATTGCTGGTGAAACTCCGGTATGGCAGAAACCAGGGAGAGAAAAACAGTTGATGTTTCAGGGGTTGTGATCTCATGTGAGCCTTGTCTGATCCTGTCTCTCAACGGATGCAGTCAAACCAGCTGAATGTTTCCAACATCGTCTGCTTTTAGTCTATGTCTTCAGTTTTCTGACTAGTTATTGCTCGGTCGTGCGCATATACACTTGAGATCTCCCTCTTGGACTTTCGCAGCATTTGCTCATGTGTGCCCCCAGCCTTCAGTAATTCCCTCCATAAACCTCTGTGTCTCCTCCACATCCATTTCCCCCTAGATACCATTTATCAACCAAGCCTTTGGTGCTCCGCCCATGTCTCATAGACTCATGGAATAGGGCAGGACGGGAGACCATTCAGCCCATTGAGTCTGCACTGGCTGTTTGGAAGAGTAATCCCCCTCCTCCATTCTTTCCCCACAGCGCTGTGAAATGAGCTTGATGTTTACTGACATTGAAAATAAAAACAGCTGCGTCCCCTCTGTTGGAGTCAGATATAATTCTTGGGGCTTCCTTGGAGAAGGAGCACGCGGTGTCCACCAACACCCTGGAGTTGTTCATGGAGAGGTGGGCGCTGCAGGGAGTGGTGCGCATTATTTCTCCCTCCAACTCTTATTTTGATTTAATCCCTGCCTCCCCTTCACTGTTTGATCACACAGCATTGCCCTTTGATGTGAAGGACACTGCTTGTCACTGGCCACTCGGGTGTTTTCCTATCTTCCTGGTGGTGGAAATTGAATAAAGATTCGTGCACCTTGTGTCCCTCACTGTGTCTCACACCTGCACACACACAACATGGATGCTGGAGAAAAAATAAAAAAAAGAAAGAAAAAAAATTCTTGGGGCTGAAGGGATCAAAGAGTATGGGGGAGAAAGTGGGAACACCACCACCTATGATTGCCCTCCAAACCACCCACATTCCTGGCTTGGAAATATCTCGCTGTTCCTTCACTGTCGCTGGGTCAAAATCCTGGAATTGCGTCCAAATGGCATTCTGGGTCAACGACAGAACAGGGACTCCAGTGGTTCAAGAAGGCAGTTCACCTTCTCTAGGGGCAACTGGGAACGGGCAATAAATGCTGGGTCCAGCCAGTGACGCACACAGTCCATGAGTGAATAGAAGAAAAGGGACTGTGTTGGATCACAGAATCCCTACAATGTGGAATCAGGCCATTTGGCCCATCGCGTCCACGACGACCTTCTCAAGAGCATCCTATCTCACCTCCTAACCTATCACCCCACATTTACCATGGCTGGTCCACTTAGCCTGCACATCCCAGGGCACTATGGGCAATTTCCCATGGCCAGCCCACCCTAACCTGCAAATCTTTGCTCTGTGGGAGGAACCTGAAACAAACCCCCACAGACACAGGGAGAGTGTGCAAGCTCCACACAGACATCACCCGAGGCTGGAATCGAACCCAGGTCCCTGGTGTTCTGAGGAAGCAGTGCTAATCAATGAGTCACCATGCCACCCAGTCACAATCATATTGATAGGTGGAGCAGGCTGGAAGGGCCGAATGGTCTTCTCCTATTTCCTCTGTAAGGTGGTTAAGTTAATCCCTTTCGACAGCGCCCAGTCTGGCACTCATACTATTTTAAATCTACTCAATATACACATTACAGATTGTTTATACTCTGCATTTGAGGTGCAGTGTTACCGATAGTTCAGCAATTATACTCTCAAGGTGATGAATCCCTCTCCAAGCAGCATATTCTGTGCCTCAGTACAATTGTTTGCATCTTATATTAGAAATGCAGCCACGAGGTAGACATTTCAAGTTTTGTTTACCCATTATCAGCAACGAGCAGGTTGTCCATCGCTCAGAGTATTGCAGGTATGACACTGAGCAGATGCAACTAATTATTTAACAACTTATCTCGCGTTGATCGCTCAATTAGTTTCATCAGCGCAGATCACCCACACAGCCTGCCTGACAAATGTGTCCCATGAAGTCCTGCAGAATGTGACCCTTTCTAATCCTTCAGCTCAGTGTTAATTTCTTCTCTGATTACACAGCGAGTGGTTAGGACCTGGAATGCATTGCCTGTTAGCGTGCCAGAGGCAAGCTCGATCATGGCTTGCAAAAGGAAATTGGATAATTACCTGAAGATAATAACTTCCAGGACTTTGAGAAAAAAAATAGGAGCGTGGGGCTGGTTGAATGCTAGACATCTGCACAGTTACAATGGAGTGAATAGTCTTTTTCAGTCTTGCCTTGGTTCCATTCTGTGTGGTTCTTTGAAGCATCTTTGGACATCTACTGCCACAGAAATACACTAAACAACATTCATAATAATAACATTAATTAATCTAGGGTCATTGCCACTGCACCACAAGAGCCTTAACTTCCAAAGCTGTAACTCAAGCTTTCAAATTCTGGCACCGGCGAATGTTTTGTGTGTTTACCCTGCACTCGAGGATAGAAGGTACAGTAGTCATAATTAGATTAGATTTAGATTACTTTACAGTGTGGAAACAGGCCCTTCGGCCCAACAAGTCCACACCGACCCGCCGAAGCGCAAACCACCCATACCCCTTCATGGGACCTGTCATCATTCTTGCATAAGGATCCTATCTGGTTCACTCGTAGGCTTCAGGGAAGGATATTTCCTGTCCTTACCCAGTCAGGCCTACGCATAATTCCAGAATTTTCTTAACTGCCCTGTGAACTGTTGGCGAGCAGATAGAGGAACAGGTGGTGTTGGAGAGTTGGGTGGTGGTTTGGTAACCTCACTGGGTGAGCAATCCAGCAACACAGGTTCAAATTCCATCCAGACAGGTAGTGGAATTTGAATTAAATTAAAACTTTTAACAAAATACAGCCAGTCTTTTGGTGACCATGTAACCATTGCCAATTGTCATTATAAACCTCTTTGGTTCACTTATGTCCTTTAGGGAAGGAAACTGCCATCTTTACCGGGTGTGGCCCACATGTGACTCCAGACCCACAGCAATGGTTGACTCTTAATTGTCCTGGGCAATTAGTGATGGGTAATAAATGCTGGACCAGCCAATGACACGTGCACCATGAATAAATTTTGCAAAATACCTAGCTTGCCCTCCTCCCATGAAAGAAGAATTAAAAATATATGATTGTTTCGATTTATGTCACAAAATACAGCGGAAAGTGTTAAGTAGTGTCGCCACTCTCTGTGACATCTTAAAGGGAAAAATAAGCCAAACATAGAATATAAAGGCAGAAAAATGAAAAAAAAATAAAGAAAACTTGTTGAACTTTACAGTCCTTCTTGTTATTGATTGATTGATTGATTTATTGTCATGTGTGCCGAAGAACAGAGAAAAGATTTGTTTATGAGCAGTACAAGCAGACCATAGTAAGCAAGGATGTACAGATCAGAGAGACATAGACAGAGATATACAGGTTACTTTACACAGGATGTGCACAAGGGGAAATCAGCGTTAGCAAGGTCAGCATTATTTGAGGCTAGAGAGTCCATTCATCGGTCTAACAATGGCTGGGAAAAAGCTGTTCCTTGACCTGTTAGTGCATGTATTCAGGCTTTTGTATTTCCTGCCTGACAGAAGAGGTTGTAGGAGAGCACTACTGTGGTAGGAGGGATCTTTGATGATATTGGCAGCCTTTCTGCAGCAGTGAATCATGTAAATGGAGTCTACAGATGGAAGGTTGGCTTTTGTGATTGTCTGAACTGTGCACACCACTTTCTGTAGTTTCTCACAGTCCTGGGCAAAGTAGTTGCCGTACCAGGCCATTATGCACCCGGAAAGTATGCTCTCACTGGTGCATCTGTAGATGTTGGTGAGGGTCCTTATGGACATGCCAAATTTCCTGAGCTGCCTGACGGAGAAGTGGTTTTGTTGTGCCTTCTTGACCATCTCATCTGTGTTCCGGTGATGTAGATGGAGGTGTGTTCTCCTCCTTCCTTTCTTAGGTGCCCCATCGTGGGACTGGTGACCAGGCACATGTCCCCCTTACTGTGGCACCACCATGGAACAGAAGTCGCCACTCTTTGGCACTGTGTTGCTTCTATTGATGCCCTCACCATTATGAGTCCTCGATCGACCTCACCGATGCAGATGTCACTGGGCACCGCATTGACCCAAACTCAACTCTGGCAGCGCCATGAGTCTGCTTTGCTCCCACCTTGCCAATGCAGCAGCTACTGATGTTGCCAGATCTCTGACTGGGCCTAAACTCACCACCACCACCTCCTCCATAAATCTGCTGGATACGTGAAATGCACTTCATTTGCCCAGAAAGGCAGTAATCCCACTTGCAGGTTGACATCTAATTTTCTTTTTGTAAACCTGCATCATCCAGGTCGTTGGAATTTGCTTCCTGTCTCTGAATGTGCTGGTTTTTAAATTTTCCAATTAACCTGTTCCGAGCCATTGAGTAAGTAATACAGTGTGGAAACAGGCCCTTTGGCCCAAACTGGTCAATGCTCAGCTAATTCCAATTGCCTGCATTTGGTCCATTTTCCTCTCAACCCTTCCCATCCATGTACCTATCCAAATGTTTTTAAATGTTGCTGTTGTACCTGCCTCAACTACTTTCTCTGGCAGCCCCCTCCACATACACACCACTCCCTGCGTGACACAGTTGCCCCTCAGGCACTTCTGAAATCTTTCCTCTCTCACCTTAAACCTAGTTTTCAATTCCTCAACCCTGGGGAAAAAGGCTGTATCATCTTATCTATGCTCTTCATGATTCTATGCACATCAATAAGGTCACCCATTATCTCCTTTTGTTCTCAGGAACAAAGTCCTATCCTGGCCAATCTCTCCAGGCCTAGTTGTCCTGGCAACATCCTTGTAAATCTTCTGTGCACTGTTTCCAGTTTAACTCTGTTTTTCCTGTAACAGGGTGACCAAAAAGATATTGTCGCACACCTCTGGAGCAGATAGGACATGAACTTGGGCTTCCTGGCTCAGAGGTAGAGTCATTGCCACTGCACCACAAGAGCCTTAACTTCCAAAGCTGTAACTCAAGCTTTCAAATTCTGGCACCGGCGAATGTTTTGTGTGTTTATTGAGTCGGGTAGTCTGGGTTTAATTTCCAAGATTAACTTCACTTCCACCCCCCTCCCCCCACCCTATCAGTCACTATCACACCATGAACATCTTTATTCAAAACCATTTTACAAGCACCTGTCCCTCACAGAAGGTGGAAGGGATTGTTCTATGGGTATGTTTACCAGCTGGGGAATACTCCTCCTTCAGTTGATGTGGAGAAAGTAATAGTCTGAGTGGTCTCGCAGTGGCGTGCGTTCCCATGTTGTTTCACCTTTCCCTGGCATTGGTAGCTGCCACGATATCTGTACAGAAGAGCCACACATTGGGACAGAAGCTAAAGAATGAATGCTGAGTGCTGGCTGAACAATCCAAAGTTAATCTTCTTCAAGTTGGCTACTTAGGAGTTCCAACCCAAAGCATGTACATATGCCTTTTTTAGCTGTTAATATTTTGGGTAGGAGAGATTGGAAGCAAAGTACACGTGCTAAAGACGCTAAGAGATATGGAGGCAATACAGGGGAATGGTGTTGAAGTTAAGGACTAGCCATGGGCTAGTCCACTGGTGGAGTAACCTTGAGGGGCCGAATGGTCGACTCCAATTTGTGAAAATTAACTTGCATTTCTGGAACTTTAGTCTTTCCAGCAGGTTCTGCGATTTTTATCGACTTGTCTCTATTAACTTTGCAAAGGTGAAGACTGCAGTTGCTGGAAACCAGAGTATAGGTCAAAGTGGTGCTGGAAAAGCACAGCAGGTCAGGCAGCATCCGAGGAGCAGGAAAATCAACGTTTCGGGCAAAAGCCCTTAATCAGAAATAGAGGCAGGAAGCCTCCAGGTATTAACTTTGACTTGCAGTCACTCCAGGCCCACTCCTGATTGCACTGCCCCAACCTTGGCTAGGTTTTACCGCTCAAATCCACCAGAGTTTATGTTTAAGATCTGCCTGGAGGGCTAAAATTAAGGTAAACACTACAGCAACTCTACGATCTTTCTTGGGTCAACCACCATCGCCTGTGTGAGATGGTTTGAGTACTTCTCTATGTCTTAGCCCATTGAACATAGACTCCTTACAGTGTAGGAACAGGCCATTCGGTTCAACAGGTCCACATTGACCCTCAGAAGTGCACCACAGCCAGACCCATCCCTCCATTTTCCTTGACTCATCCACCTAGCCTGCACACTATAAGAAATTTAGCATGGCCAATACACTTAACCTGCCCACCTTTGGAGGAAAGTGAAGCACCTGGAGGAAACCCATGCAGACACATGGAGGAGGTGCAAGCTCCACACAGACCATAGCCTGAGGCTAGAATCGAACCCGCATCCTTGATGCTGTAAGGCAGCAGTGCTAACTACTGAGCCACTGTGTCACAACAGATACCACAAAGACATGGTTCTCGCTAGGACAGATATCTTGTAGTTTATTAACGATAACTATTTATATAGCTTCAAGATCTCAGACGTGCACTTAGCCTAGGCTTTCGACTTTTTATATTGCAGCTACATTACATGACTGTATGACTGTGCACAGCTGGCTAGATAGTGCACTGACTCTGTTGAACTGTGTCACTGAAGATCAGGCAAGGACTATCATTGGAACTTCGCGTGTCATCGTGTGTCTTAAAGGTACACTGCCTGTCTGAGATTAATAACACAAGCACAGTCAACCATTTGTGACTCTCTTAACTGCCTTTCTTTTTAGACTTTCTGAATCCCTTAAATAGAAATGAGGATTTGATTCTGAAGGTGTAGTTGAACTCCTAGATCCCCCTCCCTGCAGTACAGGAAGAGGTTTGGCCCAGTGAGTCCACACCGATCCTCCAAAGAGCAATCCATCCAGACCCCACCCCCACCCTATCCCTGTAACCCTGCATTTCCCATGGCTTAGGAGAAAGTGAGGACTGCAGATGTTGGAGACCAGAATTGAAAAGTGTGATGCTGGAAAAGCGCAGCAGGCCAGGCAGCATCCGAGGAGCAGGAGAATCGACGTTTCGGGCATAAGCCCTTCTTCAGGAATGAGGCTGGTGTGCCAAGCAGGCTGAGATAAAAGGTGTGTGGCGGGGGGAGGGAATTTGGGGGAGGGGCGCAGGCCAGGCTTTGGCGATGGAGGAGGCCAAGGACCTGCATGTCCTTGGCGGAGTGGGAGGGGGAGTTAAAGTGTTCAGCCACAGGGCGGTTGGGTTGGTTGGTGCGGGTGTCCCAGAGGTGTTCCCTGAAAAGTTCTGCAAGTAGGTTGCCTGTCTCCCCAATGTAAAGGAGACGACATCAGGTGCGGCGGATGCAGTAAATGATGTGTGTGGAGGTGCAGGTGAATTTGCGACGGATATGGAAGGATCCACTGGGGCCTTGGAAGGAGGTGATGGCTTACCCAACTATCCTGCACATCCCTGGACACTATGAGCAATTTAGCGTGGCCAATCCACCCTAACCTGCTCATCTTTGGACTGTGGGAGGAAACCGGAGCACCTGGAAGAAATCCACGCAGACACTGAGAGAACGTGCAAAGTCCACACAGATATTTCATCCTCGGATGACTCGAATCTGGTGCTGCGAGGCAGCAGTGCTTACCACTGAGTCACTGGGCCATACAAGATAATGGAGTCAGAAAAAGGATTTTGCTGTCTGTTTCCAGAAAAGAGATGAAGTGACTGGAGGTCGAAACCCAGGGTTGAATGTACTATGTGTACAGTGCGCATGACCAACTATATATTTGAGAGAATACAAACTGCGAAGGAGCTGGGAGAGGCTCAGGTGCTCATCAGATACCTGGGGGAAGCAAAGACCCAGTGAAGCATTGGAGCAAGTCTAGCAGAGATTAGAAGCCAGCATGAGGCAAACCCGTATGAGGCACATGGGTGACATGAGGAGAAGTTACACTGGGGTGAAAGCAGTGATAATCAGCACCGGTGACTAACTTAACTTGGGATGGCAACAATTTGGGGTAAAGCATGGCAGCTAATCGGGACATGGGGGAGAGTGTGGCTGTCAGCAGTGCCACAAATAGCAAAGCAACAAACAGAGCACACAAAAGAAAGATGTGGAGGGCCCCCATTTCAGAAACCGCACTAAACCAGGGCCTCATAGAGTCTGACAGCACAGAGACAGACCCTTTGGCCCAAACTGGTCCATATTGACCAAAATGACTGTCCACACTAACCCCATTTCCCTGCACTTGGCCCATGTCCTTCCAATCCTTTCCAATCCATGTATTTGTCCAAATGCCTTTTAAATGTTGTTAATGTACCCGCCTCAACCACTTCTGCTCACAGCTCCTGCTGCGTACCACCCTCTGTGTAAAAAAGTTGTCCTTTAGGTTCCCTTTTATTCTTTCCCCTCTCATCTTAAACTAATGCCCTCTCGTCCTTGATTCCCCAACCCTGGGGAAAAGACTGAGTGCATTCTCCCTATCCATGCCTCTCACGATTTTAGAAGCACTAGCTTTTGAAGGAGCAGTGAAGGAGCAGCGCTCTGAAAGCTAGTGCTTCCAAATAAACCTGTTGAATTATAACCAGGTGTTGTGTGATTTTTAACTTTGTCCACCCCCAGTCCAACACCGGCTCCTCTAAGTCATCTCATGATTGTATACACTTCTGTAAGATCCCCTCACAGTCTGCTACGCTCTAAAGAAAAAAACTCCTAGCTTGTCCAACCTCTCCCTCTCACTCAGTCCCTTGAGTCCAGGCAACATCCTTGTAAATTCCTTCTGAACTCTTTCCAGTTTAATAACACCCTTGCTATAGGAGGTGACCAAAACTGAACACAATACTCCAAGTGTGGCCTTGCCGTTGTGCTGTACAACTGCAACATAACATATCTTCCCTCACCTCTGGATGTGAGAGATCTCAGGGTACGACTTCGACGAAAGGGGAGGTTGTTCTCTGTCTGTCTCCCTTTCTCCCTTTCCCTCAAGCACCCCTGCTTACCTTCTCTCCCTATCCCCAAATGTTCCGGTCAACATTTGCCAACCGTTCAACGTCGCATGGAAAAAGCTCATCTGATCACCGTCAGATGGCTATTTGTGGGACCTTGCAGATTACAAATTGGCTGCTGTGTTTCCTGCGCCACATCATGCCTCCTTCTGGCCAGTGGATACGTGCCTCAAAGTGCTTTTGGGGTGAATTTCACACGTTTTGAAGGAAGCTCATTGAAACGTCCGGTGGTTGTGATCGGCGCTAGCTGGATGCAAGTCTTTGGTGATTAGTGGAGGCATGTACAGTATGTTTTGGGAGCACAGCTAACAATAGAGTGGTGAGGAAGATTGTGTCTAACTGTGATGGTGGGGGAGTTGGCGGTCGATAAGGGCCAAAATTTGGCCTATGTCTCCCCTGAAGGGAAATACACCAACTACATCATTCAAGCCCATCGCCAACCTCCTGATACAATTTCATGGATTCAGTTGGAATCAGTGGCCAGTTTCTGGCTGTAGCCTGACAGATCGAACAGTGGGTGAGGCACCTTGCTTGTCACTTAGACCTGTGGAATGGTGCCAGTCTTAGGCAGAGCTGGTGAGTGTCTCTCCTGACCTGGGGGACCCAGTTAAGGGATTTAAGCAGCCAACTCGTCGTGACTTAAGGGCCTCTCCTATCTCCCAACGCTGCTTCTCCTTTTAAAGAAACTCCTGTCACCGATAAGGAGAGAGCCCGTGCCATGTGGTAAGGTTGCTAAGTTGTGGACCGAGGGAGGAGTTGTCTCCTGCTCAGACACTCTGTGCCCAACAGCAGGTCGCTCGATGGAAGGGGCTGTGCTTTCTTCCAAAGCTTGAGGAGGCTTACACGCCTCTGAATTCCCAGCCGGAGGTCAGGATGACCCCACCTCACCCCACCCCCTCCATCCATCATCTTGCTACAGTCAAGAAAGCACACCAACACCCCTACTTCCTCAGGAGACTAAGAAAATCCAGCATATCCAGAACAACTCTTCGCAATTTTTATAGAGTTAAAAATCACACAACACCAGGTTATAGTCCAACAGGTTTAATTGGAAGCATTAGCTTTCGGGGGGGCGCTCCTTCATCAGGTAATAGTCAGATGAAGGAGCGTCGCTCCGAAAGCTAATGTGCTTCCAATTAAACCTGTTGGACTATAACCTGGTGTTGTGTGATTTTTTAACTTTGTACACCCCAGTCCAATACCAGCATCTCCAAATCAATTTTTATAGATCCACCATTAGAAAGTTTCCTAACTGGATGATCACAGCTTGGTGTGGCAACAGCTCTGCCCAAGATCGCAAGGAACTCCGGAGAGTTCTGAACGCAGCCCAGATCATCACTCCAACCAGCGTTCCATCCACTGACTTCATCTATACTCCCCGCTGCCTCGGGAAAGCTGCCAACATCATCAAAGACCCTTCCCACCCCGATTATACTTTCTTCCATCCTCTTCCATTGGAAGAAGATCCAAAAGTTTGAAAACATACACTAACAGATTCAAGAACAGCTTCTTCCCTGCTGTTATCAGATTTATGAATGGACCTTTCATATATTAGGGTTGATCTTTCTCTGCACGTTCTCTGTAGCTGTAACACTATATTCTGCATTCTGTTCTATGACCCTGATGTACTTCTGTAAGGTAGGATTTGGCTGGTTAGCACGCAAATCAATACTTTTTACTGTATCTTAGTACATGTGACAATAATAAATCAAATCAAATGTATGTGTAATTGGGCTATGATGCCCTTCAATGGTGGGCTGTTCCTCCAGCATTCACCATGATGGTCAAGAATATTACTTGGTAAAGGCTGAAGAGAGCTCCTGGCACATGCGTGGGCACAGGCAGCAGGCATGAGCTGTCACCTTCAAGAAGGGCTGCAAAAGAAAAGGAAGGTTCCATGTTTAAAATTGGGACACTAAGTAGCATGTCTGTGCAAAATATCAATGAGATAATGGGGATCAAATTGCTGTCCTTGTAATGGCAGCTAAACTCAGATACAATAACATTTTTTTTTCTGTCACGGGACAGAGTATGGAGTAGTCCTTCCTCTACTGAAGTAAAGAAAAGATATTCCCAACCAGACACACAGACATTAAGAGTGGTATAAGTTTTGTTTATTCAAGGTTATGCTGGTTAGTGTGCAGTGTTTGAAGGTGGTTTAATCAGCATTGAGCAAGAGATTTGTAAGTGCAGCCATGATTGGGAAAGCATTGATGAAATACTCACCCCTCGATGACTTGGAGTGCTCCATTAAATCACACAGTAATGACGGGAAGTGGCCCGCAGTGTACAGTATTGTAATCGACAGGCTGTGTATGTGACTACAGACAATTCCTGACCCTTCTGAGCTTGCAGAATATCAACTTGTAGGCCAGGTAATTTTAATGTATGAGCATCTCTCCAGCAGCTTGCTGGAGTCATTTGTCGAGAAGTGGTGAAGCTTATGTGAAGTGTAAATGGGATTGACTTGTGAATAAATCAGATCAGTGGACAAGTTCCAGTGCAAATGACAATCTTGCAAGGGTTGACTTCTTTTCTTAGAAACAGCATTCTATAACTACCCTGTATTCGTTTATGATTTCCAAGCAGATATTGTGCAAGTGCTAATCCACATGATCTGTATTTCTTTCTCATAATGGAGTAGTTAGGCATTGTGGCTCATTTGCCTGCATTTTGCCTTGCAACTATATACACATGTTAAGCCTATGATTGGGTCTGTGTATGGCTATTTTCTCTGTTGCGAACGATTATTTGAATTTCTGGATTTTTTCTTTTTCTAGTTTGCAACGTATCACTATTTGATAGAATTTACTTTGGGACCAGTATCTGTAAGCGGGCTGATGTTTATGCCTACTCTTGTGCATCTGGTTATACCCTGCATGTTCAAAATCACTTTGCAAGCAACTTCTGGAGAATATTTCCAGAAATGTGTTTTCCGAGGCAGTTTGAGCATCTTTTTGAATTGAACTAAAGTGAAAGCAACTCATTGACTTGAAAACATTCCATATTTATGGCACACTTGTCTGAAACCGTTCCAAACATGTTCTTATTCCCAGGCTGCAGTGGGTTGGTGGATTGCCATGGGAAAGTTGGCTGTTTGCCATATACAATTCGCCATCTCATTTAAATCTAATACTGTGACTGTGGGACGTCCATTCTGACCAGTAATCTCCTCGAATCGTTCTCATAAGCAACTGCAAGAATGCTGATGCGCTGCCAAATGGATGTATCAGGGCTATTTGCTGGGAACATGGACACTATTTGTACAGAAACAAGGAAAGAAAGGATTTGTATTTAGAAAGCAAGTGTCAAGCTCTCCCACGGCCACTGAAAAACGTGTGAAATATCACTGTTCTAAGTGTATATACAGGGCACATGGGGTCCTTCGGTCCATCAAGCCTGCAGTGACAAGAGACTACTCCGAAGGGCTTTTGCCTGAAACGTCAATTCTCCAGCTGCCTGACCTGCTGTGCTTTTCCAGCACCACACTCTCGACTCTGAATCTACACTCATCCCACTTTCCAGCACCTGCTGCACAGCCTTGAATGTTATTGCAATAAGTATTTTTTAAAAGTTGAGGTTTCTCCTGTCAACTATACTCCCAGGCACAGCACCCCAGATTCCCACCAGCTTCTGGGTGGGAAAACAAAATGTTCTGATGTCCCTTCTCCCTCATAATGAGGAGCCATAATGATTTGTGGGCAGCAAGATCCCACAATTAGCAACAAGCATACAGTCAGGTGATGGGTTGGGTTGGGTTGGGTGGGTTGCCTGGGAGAAAGCCCTCTTTGTTTGTCTGGTTTGTACCATGTGAGAGGGCAGGTGGGGTTTCAGTTTGGCACGTGCTCTGAAAGGCATCACCTCCAACCGTGTGGCGCACTGGGGTGTTAGCTGAGATTATGGGCTCAATTCTCTGGATCAGGAGACCCGCTTCAGACTCTGAGGTCATGACACTACAAAACGAACACAATTGACTCTTTAAACTGTATTTTATGATTTTCTAATGAGGGACTCCACTTGATCCCTATGTACTACTTAAGGAGGGCTGGGTCCTAGATGAAGGAGGCTAACTACAGGTGCAAAATGCAGCAAATCAAACTCGAGAGAGAGAGAAAAAGAGAGAAAAAGGGAGACTGTCATGTTATCTTCTCCCAGGGCAGGCTCTGACACTGGTAATCCTTCATTTTGCTAATCTGTTTGGTTTGCCTTAACTGTGTGACATTATGCGACCCTACAGTTACCGTTTGGAGTGTGGAACCCCCGTGTTGCTTTTAGTCACCTCCACCGATGTGAAAGACTTTGATATATTGTAAGTTGTGGCAGCTGATTCTGCAGATCGTTTTCAACGCCTGCGATTTTCAAGAAAATGGCAGATTTCTTGTGGGGGAGCTGTTCACGTCATCCGGTGCACTCTCTCTTTCGCAATTATCTATATACATCATAAAAACATTTCGGTTAAATGCAGTTATCTGAAAATCCAGCTGAAGTCCTGCCAAGACTGATAGCAGCTGCAGTTTCTAATTGCAGTCCATCCTAAACACACTGATATTCCTGCTCCAAGCTTAGCTCACATCCAGATGGTCATTACATATTAACCCATTATCACGGAGCATGAGACTTTGTTTTTAGCAATGTGTGTGTGTTTGTGTGTACATGGGAGCAGTGGTACCCAAGTATTCTCTGTATCTTTTTATTCTTGTCTTTGAATCCTGTCTTACGAAAATCAAATGCACACACAATTTCTGCGTAACTGTCATCATTGCCCCAATTAACCTCTGCGACTTCGGCGACTTCAAAGGGTGTAGAAAAGATTTTACAAGGATGTTGCCAGGGTTGGAGGATTTGAGCCACAGGGAAAGGTTGAATAGGCTGCGGCTGTTTTCCCTGGAGCATCGAAGGCAGAGGAGTGACCTCATAGAAATTTATAAAATCATGAGGGGCTTGGATAGAGTGAATAGACAAGGTCTTTTTCCCTGGGGTTGGGACAGTCCAGAACTAGAGGGCATAGGTTTAGGGTGAGAGGGGAAAGATTTAAAAAGGACTTTTCCATGCTGAGGGTGAGCTGCCAGAGGAAGTGGTGGAAGCTGGTACAATTACAACATTTAAAAGACATCTGGATGAGTATATAAATAGGAAGGGTTCAGAGGGATATAGGCCAAGTGCTGGCAAATGGGACGAGCTTAACTTAGGATATATGGTGGGCCTGGCCAAGTTGGACCGAAGGGTCCGTTTCGGTGCTGTCCATCTCTCTATGATTGGTGTCCCTGAAATATGCACCTTCGATAATCTGTGTGAGTATGACTGCTGAGAGTAAATCCGCTCCCTCCAAGGGGAATTGATTTTTTTATTGTTTGTTTGTTTTCCTGTTTGAGGGGTTCTGGTTGGGTTAGCAGCTTGCTTGGAAACAGATGGTTTGCTGGCTTTTGAAATATTTTCCAGTGAGTGTGATGACCTTGAAGTGCCCAAGCCACTTGTGCCATACTCGAAACACACCCATCTTTCCCAGTGACTTAGAGCTCCAAAGGCTGCTATTCGTTGTGCATTTTTTTTTTGTAAAAGAAAATTGTCCTTGGGATGAGGGCGTCACAGGCTAGGCCGGCATTACTGCCCATCCCTAACTCCCCAGAGGGCAGTCAGGAGTCAACCATATTGCTGTGGGTCTGGAGTCACATGAGCTAGAATGGGCAATTCCTTCTCTAAAGGACATTAATGAACTCTGCGGATTTGTCCTGACTTTCAGCAATGCTTTGCACAGTTTATCATTAAACTCTTAATTCTAGATTTTTATTGAATTCAAATTCCACCATCTGCCACAGTGGGATTAAAATAGAGCACGGGAACAAACAGGTCCCCAGGCATTTAAGGATTCTTTGCAGTAATAGTTTGTTGGTAGTATCACCAAACCGGGTACTGTATCTGTTTTAGTTGTTGCAAGTTTTCACAGAGTCATACAGCACGGAAACAGACCCTTTGGTCTAACCAGTCCACACTGAACATAACCCCAAACTAAACTAGTCCCACCTGCCTGCTCCTGGCTCAAATCCCTCCAAACCTTTCCTACTCATGTATTAATCCATGTTCTAATTGTGCCCACATCAACCACTTCCCTCAGGACGTTCAATCCACATGTGAACCATTTTCTGTGTAAAAAGATTTGCTCCTCTTCTTTAAATCTCTCTCCTCTCACCTTTTAAAAATGTGCCCCCTAGTCTTGAAATCCCCCACGCTAGGGAAAGGACTCCTACCGTTAACTTTATCTATACCCCGCATCATTTTAGAAATCTTTATAAGGTCACCTCTGACACTCCAGAGAAAAAGGTCCAGCCCATCCTGCCTTTTTTTACAACTCAAAGCGTCCATACCCGGCAACATCCTGTTAAAGCTCTTCTGAACCCTGTCTGGCTTCCTAATATCCCTCCTCGATCTGGGTGACCAGAACTGTATTGAGAAGAGGCCTCACCAATATCCTGTGCAATTCCAAACTCCTATACTCAAAGGTCTGAGCAATGAAGGCAAGTGTGCCAAATGCCTTTTTAACCACCCTGTCTGTATGTGACACAGATTTCAAAGGATTATGTACTTGAATGCCTACGTCCCTCTGTTCTCCATCACTACCCAAGGCCCTACCATTAACTGTATAATCACTGCCCACTGCTTTTCCCTGTAAGTTCTTCGCTGACCCCTTTTCATGTTAACATGGTGAATGCACCTAGCATTCCCTGATTGCAGTTTATAGGTATTTTCTAATCAACCTGTTCAGAAGGTGGGGCTTGGACTTGGGTCACCTGGCTTAGAGGTAGGGACACTACCACAGTGCCACAAGTGCCCACAGCTTATATTGTTAGCTATAGTCGAATGCTTAATTCACGAGGTTATTGGAATGTGTTCTGTTGTATCCATGGGTAAGGTACTTCCAGTGTACAATCCATGCTGACCCTGTGCATTGTATGTGCGCCCTCTAGTAACTGGATGCAAACCCCTCCATTAATTTTACACTTCATTCTGGATGTTAGCAAAGGATGTTACTATTGCCAAGACAAACAGGGGGGTTATTGCTGGTGGACTGACCAAGACTTATCCTTCGATAAACATTTCTCAAAAATGACCATGATCGAGTCATAAGGAAATAGACCCTTCAGTTCAACCTGTCCATGCTGATCAGATGTGCGGTGGCACGGTGGCTCAGTGGTTAGCACTGCTGCCACGCAGCATCAGGGACTTGGGTTCGATTCCAGCATTGGGTGACTGTCTGTGTGGAGTTTGCACGTTCTCCCTGAGTCTGTGTGGGTTTCCTCCTCCCCGTCTGACAATATGCAGGTCAGGTGAATTGGCGATGCTAAATTGCCCCATAGTGTGCAGGCTAGGTGCATTAGTCAGGGGTAAATTTAAAGTAACAGAGTGGGAAATGGGTCTGGGTGGCTTACGTTTCAGAGGGTCACTGTGGACTTATTGGGCCAAAGGGCCTGTTTCCATGGTGTAGGGATTCTATGTCCTAAATTAATCTAGTCCCATTTGCCTGAACTTGGCCCATATCACTCTAAACCCTTCCTATTCATGTACCCATCCAGATGCCTTTTAAATGTTGCAATTTTACCAGCCTCCACCACTTCCTCTGGCAGCTCATTCCATACTCACACCACCCTCTGTATGAAATAGTTGCCCCTTGCGTCCCTTTTTAAATCTTTCCCCTCTCACCTTAAACCTATGCCCTTTAGATTGGGGCTCCCCCATCCCAGGGAAAAGACCTTGACTGTTCACCTTATCCATATCCCTCTTGATATCCTAAATTAATCAATTCCCATTTGCCAGCACTTGGCCCGTATCGCTCTCCACCCTTCCTATCCCTGTACCCATCCAGATGCTGTTCCATTTGAAAGGTTTTACATTGCTGTTTGTGTGGGGTGGGGGCTTGCTGCATTGCAGGTTGGCTGAAGTTTGCATTCGCATGAAAACGCTTTGCTTGGGGAAGGCGCTATATAACTGTACATTGTCTTGAGTCCTGTCCACTTGGGCTGGCAGTGATGGTGTGTTATTGAGGGCAGCACTGCTCTGTACTTCCTCCCTGCAGGTGGCTTTTGGCATTTTGCTGAGTTGAAATCGATTTTGTTTTCTTTAAATATGTTTATTTGAATAATAGATGACAGGTCTTTCAAAAGTAAAGCTCACCAAGCAACTGCTGCTCACAACCATGGATTGAAGATCCTCCAGTTCACTTTCCAAAACTCCCATTGCTTTGCTTTCCCCTGCAGGCTGAGCGATCAATCTTCATTTTCCTTATGGGTCTGGAGGTAGTGAGGACTGCAGATGCAGGAAGTCAGAGTCGGTAAAATGTCGAGTTGGAAAAACACAGCAGGTCAGACAGGACGAAAGTCAATGTTTTGGGTCAGGACCTTCCCCTGTTCCTCCGATGCTGTCTGAGCTGCTGTGTTTTTCCACTTTTCATTTTCCTTATTTCCATTTATGGTGCAATCTTGATTATCTGAACATCAGTTATCCGAATTTTGGATTATCCAAGCAAGATTGGGGGCGGCATGGTGGCTCAGTGGTTAGCATAGTGCTAGGGACCCGGGTTCGATTCCAGCCTCGGGCAACTGACTTGTGTGGAGTTTGCACATTCTCCCCGTGTCTACGTGGGTTTCCTCCCACAATCCAAAGATTAGTAAGTTTGCAGATGACACCAAAATTGGAGGTGTAGTGGACAGTGAAGGAGGTTACCTCAGATTACAACAGGATTTCGACCTGATGGGCCAATGGGCTGAGAAGTGGCAGATAGAGTTTAATTCAGATAAATGCGAGGTGCTGCATTTTGGGAAAGCAAATCTTAGCAGGACGTATACACTTAATGGTAAGGTCTGAGGATGTGTTGCTGAACAAAGAGACCTTGGAGTGCAGGTTCATAGCTCTTTGAAAGTGGAGTCGCAGGTAGATAGGATAGTGAAGAAGGCATTTGGTATGCTTTCCTTTATTGGTCAGAGTA
>NC_057718.1:97022750-97026311 GCF_004010195.1 Chiloscyllium plagiosum
TGCAACATTTAAGAGGCATTTGGATGGGTATATGAATAGGAAGGGTTTGGAGGGATATGGGCCGGGTGCTAGCAGGTAGGACTAGATTGGTTTGGGATATCTGGTCGGCATGGACGGGTTGGACCAAAGGGTCTGTTTCCATGCTGTATGACTCCATGACTCTATATGCAGGTTAGGTGGATTGGCCATGCTAAATTGTCCCATAATGTTAGGTGCATTAGTCAGCAGAAAGTGTAAGGAAATGGGTCTGGGTGGGTTACTCTTTGGAGGGTTGGTGTGGACTGGTTGGGTTGGAGGGCCTGTTTTCACACTGTAGGGAACCTAGTCTCAAGGCCCCATTCGGGCACGCTGTTTGCTCACTGACCAGGGAGGAGAGATCGTGAGATGACGTCTGCGGGGAGTCAGGGTGACAGGTGACCACACTGGCCGAAGCGATGATTGCCTGGCCTGCCCACGGCTGTGGTGGGTTGGGGACCTCAGGAACAGTTCGTCCCTCCTTCCCTTCCTCGCAACACACCCAGCACCAATTGATGCCAGGTGCCCTGACCGAGAGCCTGATCTTTAAACCGCCACCGACAGCCTGCAAACGCACAGAGGCCTTGGCAGGAATGTGCGAGTGACATGCTGAAGGGAGTAGGTACCCTGTAGCGGACGGAGCAAAGGGAGCATGATCAGTTATCCGAACAAAATAGTCCCTGCCCGTGTTGTTCGGATAATCGAGGGTGCCCTGTACTCCTTACATATGACTGTCCTTCTGCTCCTCAGATCAAGGGTCAGTCATCATGACCCTCTTATTGAACTTTATCTTCACGTTTCAGCATTTATCAACCTGACTTCAAAATGTTTGCAGTATACTTCCCTTCACCTGGATATTTCTTTCTGACCCGATACACAATGCCCTCCATCTGCCACTTGGCGGCTGCAGTGTGTACCGTCTGCAAGTTGCACTCCAGCAACTCAACAAGATCTCATTGGGTAGCACCTTTGGTCACAAGCACCATATAGGACAAGGGCAGCAGATCCATTGGAACGCTGTCAGCTGAAGGATCCCCTCCAAGCTATGTATCGTCCTAACTTGGAACTTTATCGTTGTTGCTGAATAAAATCTGGGAACCCACTTTGTAACAGCACACTGGCTGTCATCAAAAGGTTGCAGTGATTCAAGATGGCAGTTTACCCCCACCTCTTTCTCAAGGCCATTTAGAAATGGGTGAATAATACTGGCCCAGCCAATGACGCCAATATCCCATGAGTAAACTCACCAAAAAATCACTCTCTCTCTGAGCTGTGTTTTTCTGTTCATTACATAAGAAAACACTTGTGACAGAAGTGTCACTTTCAGGAATATCGATTTAATTTGATGGGAAGTACTTCAAATGGTTTTAGCCAGGAACTGCCTCCTGCGGCTTGTAGATTTAAACCATGCTCTGGATGTATAAAAACCTGGTCCCTCTAACATCACTCCCAACCTCGGCTCTCCTTTGGTTTCTATCAGGGACCATTACTGCATCTGAAAATGCTCAGCATAGCAAGGGTATAAGGATTATGAGTGGGTATAAAGCTGTGGTTGGTATCTAAATCATCAGGTTAATTGACCATCTGAGCAATCTTGTCATTCCTCAAATTATTTTTCTGGAGCTTCCATGTTCGGATTAACTACAGTGGGACTGCACTTCCCAGCATTTCGTTTCCTCCCTCAGTAACCTGTTTTTATGTCCCTGTCTCCATTTGGTTTAAGCCTCATCAGAGAAAGCGAGTGCTTCTTCTGTCATGCCCCAGTGATATTTCTCCTGAATTACCCACAGCAGATTCCAGGCTAATGCCAGAGGGTTGGTATCTGCAGGCAGACTTGGCATTTGCAAGAATGCTATGATGTCCCAGTGCCCACACCAAGCAAGGGTTGGGTGCCTGCTCTGAAGTTCATGTCCAGCAGAAACACCTCACTGTAGCTTTGCCTGAAAAGCCAGCTTCATTCCCCTGGGCCCCTCAACTTGAAGACATCAAAGTATAACTGCCTGGAGCCAATACCACAGGAAACCGATGTGTCGTAATGATTAATTTATCCCGAGCGTTCACAGATTGGAGCCACTGTACACATCCTTGAAAATGGTGAGCTCCCGACCAAGGGCAGAACAAAAAATAATTAAATCCGGAATTCATTGATGGGGAGTTGAAGGCCTATTATCGCTGGACTGTTAGTGTAGAGACACAGATAACGTTCTGGGGCCTGGGTTCGAATCCATCCATGGCAGATGGTGGAATTTGAATTCAATAAAATACCCGGAAGTAAGAATCTAATGATGGCCATGTATTCATCGTCGATTGTTGGAAAAACCCATCTGGTTCATTAAATTTCTTTAAGGACAGAAACTGCCATCCTTACCTGGTCTGGCCGACATGTGACTCCAGACCCACAGCAATGTGGTTGACTCTTAACTGCCCTCTGGGCAATTAGAGATGGGCAATAAATGCTGGCTCAGCTAGCGATGCGCTCATCCTGTGAACAATTAAAGAAAAGTAAAGACAGTGTTGTGGTTATGTGACTGGATTAGAAATATAGAGGCAGGCAATTTAACTTTGATGTCTGATTTTGTTTTTAATTAAAAAAATAAGTTCTGGAACTTTGTTTTATTTAAAAACCAGGATCTGTGAGAAAAGGTATTGATCTGTTATTAAGATGCATTTGATTCAATTGATGGAAGGTAGCTTGCTTTTCTTTCTCTGCTCTGATCGAGCTGTGAACTCCAGTCCAGCACCAGTGTGGTTTAATCTTGACCACTTTATTGCTGGAACAGCACAGCAGGTCAGGCAGCATCCAGGGAACAGGATGCTGCCTGACCTGCTGTGCTGTTCCAGCAATAAAGTTTCAACTTTGATCTCCAGCATCTGCAGACCTCACTTTCTCCTTAATCTTGACCACGCCAAGGTGAATCATTAAACTGTTCAACTGGAGGTGGGCATGCAATATCACACAACCTGAACATCCCTCCCTTGAAGATCCAGGGAAGAATCTCTATCTTTGGCCACCACCCTCCCCAGACCACTTCCTCCCATCAGCAGAGACCAGCGGGTACAAACCTTCCTTACTAGTTTGCCGTCCCACCTCAAAACTATTATTGAGGTTTATAAAATCAAGAGGGGCACGGCGAGGGTAAATAGATAAGGTCTTTGCCCTGGGGTGGGGGAGTCCAGAACTAGAGGAAGTGGTGGAGGATGCTCAATTACAATACTTAGAGTCATAGAGATGTACAGCATGGAAACAAACCCTTCGGTCCAACCCGTCCATGCCGACCAAATATCCCAACCCAATCTAGTCCCACCTGCGAGCACTCGGCCCATATCCCTCCAAACCCTTCCTATTCATATACCCATCCAAATGCCTCTTAAATGTTGCAATTGTACCAGCCTCCACCACATCCTCTGGCAGCTCATTCCATACACGTACCACCCTCCATTTGAAAAAGCTGCCCCCTTTTAGGTCACTTTTACATCTTTCCCCCCTCACCTTGTGTGAAAAAGTTGCCCCTTAAGTCACTTTTATATCTTTCACCTCTCACCCTA